>NC_056727.1:1092601721-1092743309 GCF_019279795.1 Protopterus annectens | reverse complement strand
ATATATATATATATTTATATCTGTATCTGCATATATGTGTCTGTGTATATGTATCCTAGGGATGCCCATGTCGTGTCTGGTCCTGGTTATGATATCTGTAACACTTGGTAGTGTATTGCAGGGGGGACGTGTTTGGCTGTGAGGGGTATACCTATTTGTGCAAGACAAATATTGTTTGGGGCCTCTCAACCCCATTAACGTTGCATGTGAACATATATGTTTTTGTTATTTCCCCATTGTTATCTACAGATGTATGTTCATATATAGATATATACTGCGGTGGTGCTGCGGTAGCATTGTCGCCTCACAGTTAGATGTTGTCCTGTTTGATTCTCAGCTAGAGCATCTTGTGTGGAGACATGCATGAATGGGCGTACCTTTGTTGAAGGTTGTGCATCAGGGCTGGCAACTCGGCACGTAAAAATCTACTGCCAATCATTAGCGGACTGGAGTTCTGCTGTGGTGACCCTAACTGGGAAAAGCTGAAAGACACAACAACAACAATAACATATATATAACCTGCCATATATTTCGACATATAGCTGTAGACATACATATCTATATATGTAGGCATTTGCATGTATATATGTTCATATATATATATAGTTCTATAACTATATATACATATAGCTACATATATAGATATGTTGTATCTGTTTAGATATTAATATATTTACACACAGACATACATCTAAATGTTGGAATACATTCTCTGTACTGTTGAATGACTAGGCTGGATGATATGTTTTTGAAAACATTAGGGTTATGTATATCTGACATGGCTTAGTGGTAAATCACTTTGGCTATGGTGTACAGGGTCTTGGGTTCGAGCCTTGCAGAAGCTGTTTATTTTGTTGCTGGGCAGAACACAGGCCATTGGATACAGAGTGATTAAGGCACTTTAAAGCAGTTGTAAGTGGGTTTGCATGGAGGTAAGCACTGCTAATTTCTGGTTACAGTTTCTTATACTCTTTTAGCTTCTCAATTGCTTAACCTGTGTAGGCATTGCTTACCCCCGTGCAAACAGGCTAAAACCCACTTATTGCCGTTTAAAACTGCTTACTGCCGCTTACCCCTGCACTAATTTCTTTAAAAGAAAAGAAAAAGGGGTTGATAGGAAAGTGGTGAAAAAAGGGGCACAAAGAGGGAAAGACAGTAGGGAAAATAGCCAGGGATGTGCAGGAAGGGTGTAGGGAAGGTCCATAGCTGCCCATTTCTTCTACAGCAACAGCTGTGCATATACACTGCATTTAGAGGTAGATTTGGACACTCAAACCCCTGGGAGGGGGTGAGCACAACAAAAATAAGTTCTGATGCCAATTAGACCGGATTACATGTGTCCAGTGGACACGCGTGCGAAATGGATAGCTATGTATGGGGCAAGATTTTTTTCTGGGAACAGATTGTCCTTTTTTGTTTTCAGGTGAGAGTGGGATGTTGGGGAGGGGTAGTAGGTATATTTGGGGAGGTAGGTTGGGTAGGTTAATAGACAAGACAAACAAGACACATACAGGGGTGGTATATGAAACATGTGGGGGGTAAACACCTTGATGGGGAGGGGTGTTGGGAAATCGGAAGCCCATGAGCCCCCTAGTGGAAACAGTGGGACTGAGGTCCCCATCCATGGGCAGTCAACACTGCACCTTCACGGCCCCAAAGGTGGCTGTACTAGGGGATGAGTTGCAGAGCAAGGCTGACTCTCTAATCATGACAAGTGGCCCTTGAGCTGGCATAGAAGATCACCAAACTGCTGGTTGATCTCTCTACACACCATGACCCCAACCTGGCGACAGATGACAGGTGCCTGTCCGCACCCAGTCCCGGGGAGGCGAACCCCATCCCTTGAGGCGGTTCCACCTGAAGGTGGTGCAGGACCAACAGACAAGGAGGTCCCGGGTTGGGCCCTAGACATGCTGGTTCTTGGTGCCACAGCCAGCTGAGGTGGGAAAGGTGGGTCCGCTGGGGCCAGCCTTCCCTAAGCATGCTATAGTGTTTAGATTTTATTGTCATATGTGGGTTAGTAATAGTCAACACATTCCAGGGTTAGGTATAACTGCATGCATAGATATTCCCATTAACCCAGACACCACATACAGAACAGTTGCATAGCAAACAGAACATATGCATATATGGGACCACAGTGGTAATACGAACAGCATGAAGGTACATTGATGGCACCATGCCAACAATGTTGGAATAATTCAATATAGCACATGCATGGGAACCATTAATATATTTATCAAACAATTGGACAGTATCAGAGCATAGATGACATTACATACCAGTTGAGGTAGGTATGCTGATTATTGGAGATATGGTGGGGGGGGTGAAAGATGTAAATTAACAGCTAGTATATTCCTGCAGTCCACATTACTTTCCTAGTCAGTGTTGTTATCTGTAACTTACAAGTCTTACTACACTACCCTATATCCTTAGTGTGGACAGTGATATGGCTGTCATCATCTTTACACATGATCTGGTTTTACCTGCAGTATACACCTCTTACCTGGTATACCTGTGGAGGGAGTATTTGTTAACACTAACTGTTTCTACACATACTCCCAGATTCTGGGTTGATGTTGTGCACTTAGCTATCCAACTCTTTCTGCACAGACTCTGGCCATGTGTTGACCACATGCTGGTGTACCAGGACATATCTAGAATATTGCACTCTTCCACCTTTAGTGACCTCACACACACACACACACACACACACACACACACACACACACACACACACACACACACACACACACACACACACACACACACACACACACACACACACACACACACACACACACACACACACATATGTATGCACACACACGCACACACGCACACACACACACACACATATGCTTTCCTACACAGTTATATTCTGTAGCACAGTGTGGGTGACAGTAATCAGTGATACTTTATTATTCAGAGAAACTGCAACACTCACAATTCCCTACAATACCAGAGTGAACAGTACCAGTACAGGTTATAATGGTCTGTATTTCTCAGCACACTGTTCGTATCCGATGTACCTGTGGGAGCAATGTTTGTTAGCACTACCTGACTGTTGCCACACAAACTTCCAGATTACACATTAATATTATGCACATACATCTCACTCTGTTACTGAACACACTCTGGTCACAGCTTCACAACTTGGGAGTGTAGATAGGACACACTTGAAATATTACTCTCCTAACAGTTTCGGGGGTTGCTACAGTGACAGGTTTGTTCTCATAGGTGCTTGGCAATCACTTGTACTCCCTGTTTGCTGGCTAAACATCTGGGATCATCCCACAGACTTACCAAGGGGACAGGGAGCAGATATGACCCCATATACTGGACATTCTGGCCTCATCTGTACAGTTGTGGGGTATGATTCTGTATGCAGCCTACATCCACTCCCAGGATTCAGACCATGGCTGTGTCTGCTACAACTTAAACACTGTCCATCACAGTTATGTCTGCTATATAGCTATTGCTGTATATCTCCTATCTGCTTTCTGTCTTATTAATCCCCTGTGCTTTAGCATTCTGACCTTGTATTATGACACTCATACAGATTTCCTAGACAGTTATATGTTGTAGGACAGTGTGGGTGACAGTAATGTGTAATACCTCTTTATTCAGAGCAACTGCATCAGTCGCACTGCCATACAATTCCAGTGTAAACAGTACCAGTACTGGGTATCATTCTTGTATTTCTGGGCAGTGTTGGTATCTGACAGACCTGTGGGAGAAATGTTTATTAGCACTGCCTGAATGTTCCCACACACAATACCAAATTCCACATTACTATTACGCACATACATCTCACTCTGTTACTGTACACACTCTGACCACAGCTTGAGACGTTGGGGTGTAAATGAGATATACATGGCGTCTTAGTCTCATAAGGTATTGTGGAGTTGCTAGTATGCCAGCTTTGTTCTATGGGCATCTTGGGGTAATGCAGAAATTGCCTCATGTACACAGACAACCCTCTCCTCCTACCACCCAGCACTACAACCTGTGGGAGATGCACTTATATAGCCAAACTGGAAACAAAGCTCTCTTCACCCAAGACTGGACTAGATAGACAAGAGAAGGTAGACACTTGCACCACACCACACTCATCACATAGTCCCTCAAAACCTACACCACCTAAACACACACATAGAAACAAAAAACACACACCTACATTCACTGAGGCTCTCAATAAAAATCTGCCCAAGCAACAGGGACCTCCAAAGCAGAAACGCAAGCAACCTCCACCCCCCCCAACACAACCCAAATGACACATAGCCCACAAACTCAGTGTGCCACTCAACCACAGCCCATAAGGCTTAACAACATACCCAACACTCTATTCATAGGTGACTCTGTAGTCAGGCACACTGATGTTCCACTCACCAGGCTAAACAAGGAGAAAGGTACTGTTAGCTGCCTGTCAGGTGCCAGGATTCGCCACATAGTGCATGCACTCATGTCACTCCACAACAAGTACAAATATGACTCTGTCATTGTCCATGTTGGTGAGAATGATCTGAGACATACCTCCCTGGACTACATGAAAAGAGACATGGAGGAGCTGTCCGATCTTGTAGCCCAGGCAGGTATGACCCTAGCCCTGAGTAGCACCCTATCATCACCCAGAATTATACCACAGTACATGGACAAAATGATTGACTTCAACAATTGGCTAAGCTTCTGGTGTCATTCTAAGGGGATCTAGTATCTGTCTGCCTGGGATGACTTGATCGACAAACCACGATGCTTTGCCAGAAATGGCCTGTGCCTGTCGCCCTTGGGATTCCAGATACTGGCTAAGCTCTTGCCACCCCTATAGTGCCTTTTTTAGGTAAGGTTCAAATGACAAATTCACCACCGTAACCTGTACAAGCAAGCAAAATCTGAGGGTAATGTACTCAATGCTAGAAGTCTAAACCTCAAAATTCACTCACTCGAGGCACTCCTTAAAATGGAGAACATTGACATCTGTGCAGTGACAGAGACCTGGTTCAAGGCTCCAGAGAACACCCCTGCTTTACCAGGCTATAATTCATACCACACCTTTCGGCCACCTAACTTGGACTGAAGCACTAAAGGCGGAGGTGTGTCCATATTCATTAAAGATATCCAAACCACCAGGCTAGTTGCTCAGCATATGCATCTTAGATTATCCAAGTGCAACTAACTCTGGGCAAGACCACAGTGCAAATTGTAGCTTGCTACAGATTCCCCCACCATGCCTCAGGATTCCCACTCCTCATTTCTTGATACACTGGAAAATATTAGGGTACAACCTAACACACTAAAAATGGGCGATTTCAACTACACCACCATTAACTGGGAAAACTACTCATGTACCAACTCTTGTGCTCAATGTTTTCTGGAATTCATAAATTCCAATGACTTGGATCAACTTATCCACACCCCCACCATGGGCAGCAATATCCTAGACCTGGTCATTACCAACATGAGCAACCGGTGTACAACACCAGAGGTAAATTCCTCGTTGGTCAGTTCCGATCGCAAGCAAATCACCCTAGATATCCACATCCCAGCCCCCCCCCCCCCCCATTAGGGAAACCACCGTAAAAAAATTCTCCAAAGCCAACTTCACGCTTCTTAAGACAGAAGTGGCAAACTTCACGACACCCATGCTGATGGACAATAGAGATACGACTGCTGAATCCTATACAATTGCACTTTATAAGCACTTACACGAGTGTATGGATTGTGCAATCCCTAACAGAACCAAGATGCTATCCTTCAAAAAAAGGAAGCCAATCTGGTGGTCCCCTGCTATAAACAAACTCTATAACAGAAGAAAGAAACTGTTGCAAAAAAGAGTAAAATCCCATGATTGGAGGAACTCTGTGGTCAGCCTCAGTAAGAAGCTGAGATCCCTCATAAAATCCTCCAAAGCTAGTTATGAAAACAAAATCGCCACTGATTCTAAAGAAAACCACAAAGCATTCTATAGCTATGTCAAGAATCTCAATGGCAACACTCAGATCTGCTCTGAGTTACAGCACAATGGCACTAAATATACAGAACCAACTGATATTGCCAACATCCTGGCAGATAGGTTCAGTGCTAACTTTACTGCTCTCTCATCCCCTAAAGGGCCCATCTCTATACTGGAAGAATGTAAAGTATCTGTAATCACGGCTACAAAGGTAAAAAACACACTCTCCAAAGCTAAGAACACAGCATCCATGGGACCTGACAACATCCCAGGCTGCATTCTACATGAACTACAGAACAATCTGGCACCCCACCTAAGTACCATGTTCAATCATAGCCTCACCTCAGGCTTTGTGCCCACTGAAAGGCACACAGCAATGGTTATCCCACTCCACAAAAGGGGAGCCAGCATGGACCCCGGGAACTACTGCCCCATTAGCCTGATGAGCCTGGTCTGCAAGTCTATGGAGCATATCATCATGGAACTTATAAACAATGACTTTGGTAATCTCCAAACTCTGGACCCTACCCAGTTTGGGTTTGTAAAATGCAGATCATGTCTCCTAAACCTGATAGACTTCTTTGAAGCAGTTACCAAAGCTGTAGATGAGGGTAAGGTGGTACAGATAGCCTATCTAGATCTCACCAAGGCTTTCAACACCATCCCACACTCTGGTATTATAGACAAACTCACTAAACTAGGTATAAATCCCTATGTCACAAGATGGGTTGCCAACTGGCTCACTGACCGAGCCCACAATGTGAAAGTAGCAGACTCTAAATCCGACTTCAGACAAGTGACAAGTGGAGTACCACAGGGTTCAGTCCTAGGTCCTCTCCTGTTTGGTATCTACTTCTCTGAAGTACAGGCTAACACAGAATGTCTTTGGCAAAGTTTGCAGATGACTGCAAACTAGGAGCCATAATCAAATCTGCTAACGATGTGGACATCCTACAAAAGGGCTTCACTGAGACAGATGCCTGGTGTCAAAGCCATGGCCTCAAGCTCAATGCCAAAAAGTGCATTGTCATCCCTTTTGGTAAAAACTCTGTACCCATGAACTACCACATAGGCGGTAGTCACCAAAAGTGTGATAAGAGACCTTGGGACACAGGTGGGCAGTAGTCTCCTTTGATAATCACATTGCCACAGTAGTCTGGAAGTCCTTCTATGTGGCACACCTCATCACAAAAGGTTTCTCATCCAGGAAAAAAGAGGTCATTGTTCCCCTCTACTCATCACTCATTAGACCCATTATAGAGTACAACGCCCCTTTTGGTATGTACCTCACAAGACATCTACAACAACTAGAAAGGCCACAGAAATACCTCACAAAGAGGATTACCAGCCTCAAACAGATGCCCTACGCAGACCGTCTCAAAAAACTGCAGCTTTACTCAGTCGCATATCGCCTACTCAGAGGCGATCTCTGCCTAACATACAAAGCTATGTCAAACCCAGAGCTGTTGGACATGCTCCACGTAAAGAAATCCCAATCCCTCCGAGCTACATGCTCTAGGGACCTAAACCTTGTCACCACAATAAACAGAACATGCTGGAAGGCTAGATTCCTGTCTCAGAGACTTCCCATACTCTGGAACAAACTACCTATCTATATCAAACAAAGCTCCTCATTAGAACTCTTCAAGAAAAATCTTGATGATTGGATGGGAGATAGGAAATCCACCCCGGGGATCACTTCTGTGGATCTGCTTGACAGGGGCACAGGAAAATAATTTTCTTGGGTGGCAAATGCCAGGGTACCATTTGGCTAGGCTTATATAGACCCTAGGGCCAATAGCCTAGTACCTACCTATGAACCTATGAACCTATGAACCTATGAGCTAGGAGACATAATCAGAACTCCTAATGATGTGGACATACTACAAAAGGCCCTCACTGAAACAGATGCCTGGTGTCAAAGCCATGGCCTAAAGCTCAATGCCAAAAAGTGCATTGTCATCCCTTTTGGTAAAATCTCTGTACCCTTGAACTATCACATAGGCATTAGTCTACTTAACACCGAAAGTGTGATAAGAGACCTTGGGACACAGGTGGACAGTAGTCTCTCCTTTGATAATCACATCACCACAGTAGTCAGGAAATCCTTCTATAAAATCATCACAAAATTAATTCAACATCCTCATCACAAAAGGTTTCTCATCCAGGAAAAAAGCAGTCATTGTTCCCCTCTACTCATCACTCATTAGACCCATTACAGAGTACAATGCCCCTTTTGGTATGTACCTCACAAGACATCTACAACAACTGGAAAGGCCACAGAAATACCTCACAAAGAGGATTACTAGCCTCAAAGAGATGCCCTACACAGACCGTCTCAAAAAACTCCAGCTTTACTCCGTTGCATATCACCTACTCAGAGGTGATCTTTGCCTAACATACAAAGCTGCTGTTGGACATGCTCCACTTAAAGAAATCCCAATCCCTCCGAACTACATGCTCTAGGGACCCAAACCTTGTCACAACAATAAACAGAACATGCTGGAGGGATAGATTCCTGTCCCAGAGACTTCCCATACTCTGGAACAAACTACCTATCTATATCAAGCAAAGCTCCTCATTAGTACTCTTCAAGAAAAATCTTGATGGAGTCTAAGATGGCCGAAAGCTAGAAAGCACCAACTCCAGCTAGCTCTTAATGTCAACTATTAATCGATTCAAATCACCTGCCATCACTGCAAAAAAATTTACAAAAAAAGCAAAGTAAATCTAGTCAATCTTATTTCTCACCTACCTGAAGTATATTTTCTAGTTTCAAGGCAATGAAAGGCTTGATAAATCATTTTTGTAGCAGTGGTGCAGTGGTGAATCCAGCTACATGCGCTCAGGTCTGACAGTTTTGAAAAGACCCTATATAAGCAAAAAATAGAAAATCCTATAAGAATGGAACAAATGGAATTGCAATCTTTGAAGACTAGACTCTCGTTAATCTCTTCTCCTGAGAAGAAAATTTCAATGAAAAGACAAAAAACTTCAAAATCACAGGCAGAAGCCTCTAAGCAAATCCAGAAATCTAAACCCGAACAACTTTTTACCATGAAGGAGCTCAAAGCAGCATTAATCCCACTTCAGACTGAGATACAAACTTTTTCCACAAAACTAACTTCATTTGGAGACAACTTAGTATAAATAATGTCTAGACTCGATCAAAATGAATAAAAAATTATGGACAATGAAGTAAAAATACAGGAGTGACAAAAAACTTTTCTGCAAATGATACTTCTATCAAAAACCAGCAGCAGAAAATAACAGACCTTGAAGCCAGAGAAAGACGTAGCAATGTGCTAATCAGAGGGATACCGGAAAAGTTTGATCAACCACAACTTACCAGTATTGCAAATGAAATCTTCGACCTTATTATTGATAACAAGGATTTATCTCAGTCGATCACAATTGAAAGAATACATCGTGCCCTAAGAAAGTCACAAGTATCAGACACTCCTAGACAAGTTTACGCCAGAATTTTAAATGCTTCTCATGCCCACACTATCATCATGTCGGCAAAAAAAAAAGAACATCATTTGGAAGGGAAATAAGATTACAATAGTGCAAGACCTACCCCTTCCTATAAAACAGTCTAGACAAGTCCTCTCAACTTTCTGCAAGTTCCTGATTAACAAAAAAATTAAATTTCAAATGAAGTACCCAGCGACTCTCTCGTTTCAGCACAATAGCATTAACTATGCTGTTAAGGATATTCATGAGGCTAAATATGCATTCAAGAAAGCATTCAGAGTAATCCCAACTATCCCAGAATAAAAAATACAGTTAAGTACTTGAGAAGTGCCAATAATGCTCTTAATTCAAAATATTTCATGGCATACACTTAATTCACTGACATTATGGCAAATTAGCTACCTTAAGTAAAACGTTTCTCCCCGTTGCATCCTCCCATCTCAACGTTCCATTTACTGGCCTAATAGATCCACCATACAGTTGTAAAATCACCCTTGACCTCGCAGTTAACTTCCATCTTCATGCAGGAAGAGTAAGGTCAATGAAGGTAAGGCTTGCTGTCACATCACACGTCGAGTGTCAGCATCATGGGAGCTTGCTTTACTAAATGAAGCAATGGATATTTAGAAATCAAAGGAGGATAACAACATGAGCCGAATCAAAGCTGGATGATCTACAAATGAAGTCTGTATAACAAACGACTTCTTAAATAGCGAATGTTTTTTTTTTTTTTTTTTTTTGTTTCTCTTCTACCGGATACCCAAGGTATTGTTATATAATATTTGTGATCCTCTGAGACATGGAGCAACTTATAATTCCAAAGGTTTTTGACTGAATATGTAATGCTTTTATATTCAAGCATTGTAGGAAGTCAGTCTGGTTGATTTGGGCAGCTTATACTTAGCGACTAATTATAAAATCTTGGTCAACTAGATTTGGCGTCCATTCGCAACTTAAATCAACCATGACAATGGTCTAGTGCACAAACTGACAGCTACAAAGAAAATGGTATATACATTTAACTGCTTGTGTTGTTTGAAAGGGATACATACTCTAGTGAGTATTACGTGCTCTCATTTGTTTATGGAAAGTATTTGGTCAAGTAAATCTATGTGTTTTGAGAGTCGTAGTTACAGTTTGGAGTGGTAAGAGCTGCTGCTGTTACTAATAATTATTACATCTCCAACCACACATTATGTGCACTGTCTTGGACAGATTGAAAATATCTATTTATGCAGACTCTGATTCCACTGGGAGTTTTAATGATTACAGCTATATCTGGCTTCACTAAACAAAATAGGGTTCCAATTGTCTGAATATACTGCATGTGACGTGCATTAATGTAGATGTAATTTTATAATTTATGTCCAGTTCTTTGATGTATTTGATGGTGGTCATGCAAACCTTGTATATAAGAATTCATTTAATATATGACTCATTCCTTTTTGAAATAATACTGTATGTGATGTTGCTCTTACATAAAATATTATAGTCAATGTTTGAGGCAAAACTGGAAAGCTAGACAAATAACTGGCATTTTCATGCAGGTGATATATCGAATTATTAATATGTAAACATATCTATCTATATATCTAGATATTTATCTATATACGTACCTGCATACAATTATATGGAAAAGCAAAGGTTAAACTTGACTCTTAAAGTAAGTCACTGTTCCTTATCCTTGACTATCAAATAGGTTGATTTTTATTTATTTATTTTTTTGGAGCTAGTGTAAATAATATGTGTTCCTAAGAAATTTCAAAAACGCTGTTATTGTGCAATCAACCATTTTTGAATTTTTGTTAACATTACTACTCTGCGTATCTTATCAAGTAGTTATTTTAGGAGATGGCAATAACTGTCTTTAACTGTAAAAATTAATTTCTGATAACTTTCCATGACAGTGTTAAGTTTTATCTCAAGCTGTCATTCTACCAGCACTATTAGGTATATAGCACCCACTTTAAATTGTTATAACTCACTATCTTTATTTGTATATAATCATTTAAATGTTAAATACAGAGCGGGAAGTTTTTCTTTGTGCTTGCTGTCTGACGGGTCTTGGAATAACAGATATTTTTTGTAAAATAGTTCAAATTGTAAATAATTTTTTTCTACCCCTTTCCGATAGTAATAAGTTGTGGTTAGGCATGGGGGTGGTCTGAAAGGGTGGGTTGTCATTTGTCTGTACTATTACTGTTTATATGATTTGCCAAGAATGTCCACAAATGTTGGTAATGTTGATATTATTATTATCTATAACTCAAATGCTTCCTCTCTGTACATCTCTTTAACTTTACTAATGGCTATTAAATTCCCAAAATAATTCTCTAATGATTTTAGTTGGAGTCATGGAACATTAATGGTCTACAAAACTATATAAAAAAGAACTTAGTGATGCATTTAACCTACAAATCTAAAGCAGAGATAACTCTTGTCCAAGAAATCCATAAGATAAAACAACAATGGGAGAAGTATTCAAGAAGGAAATGGATAAAACAAATAATAGCTGCAGGAAACTGCACAGCCTCTAAAGGGGTAGCCATAATTGTTAAAAACTCTTTTAGTGGTACACTAATATCCAGTGGTTTTGATCCAAATGGAAGATGGTGTTACCTAGTGTGCACAATACCCTTCTGCAGTAAAGATATTCTAATTCTAAATGTATACAGTCCCTGCATGTACCAATCCACTTTCATATACGAAATTTATACACGTTTAGAAAAATTTCAAAATTGTCTATTATTATTGGGAGGGGATTGGAACATGACTATTAGACCTGAGTTAGATAGAACTTACAAGGATAATAAACAGTCTATAGGGCTAACTACCCTTATAAATGAATTAACGGATGATTTTAACCTATTTGATTTGTTTGAATTACATAGAGATGACCCTTCAATCAGTAAGTTCACATTTTTCTCAGCCCACCATAAGTCATGGTCTAGAATAGACTTTTTTCTAATTTCAACAATTTTCACAAATTATGAAACAAAGTACAGTGTTGATCCTAAAAATCGTTCTGACCATGCTAAAATAAATTTGAAAATAAGTGTGAATAGATCCAACCCATGTGAACACTTTCTTTCAAACTGGACCCTTAATTCAAACCTTCTAAATAATAAAAATGATGTTAAGCAGTTCAGGAATTTCTAACTCACACAATCAATACCTTAGACAATTCTGAGATTCCACGTGGCATACAGTGGGCTGCAGCTAAGGCAACTCTCAGAGCAATTATAATACAAAAAGTCACCCTAATCAAAAAACAAGCTAAATCGCAAATAACTTCATTAGAATCTGATTTAAAAAGGCTAGAGTTAGAACTGCAAACCAAGTATTCTATAGATATAGAAAAAGAGATGATCTCCCTGCAAAAACAATTGCATGAAATCCATCTAAACCAGAAGACTCTTACGGAACTTAGGCTCCTTCACAATTATGCTGAATGGGCTCACATCCCTTCTAGAATGCTGGCTAGGATAATTAATATCAAACCTTCACCCTCTAAGATAAAACAAATTAACCATAACAACAAATCTTTCATCTCTGATAAGGAAATTATTCAGGTCTTTGAAGAGATCTATCAAGAAGTTTACAGAACCTAAAACAAGTTGGAGATCTGTCCACTGAAAACTTCCTAGAAGACTTACAATTCCCAAAACTAAATAACGCCTAAAGAAATACATTCAAGTCACCATAAACTACTAATGAAATCCTCTTATCTATAAACAAGTTGAAACCAGGAAAAGCCCTGGGTCCTGACGGATATGTAGCAGAATTTTATAAATCCTTTAAGCTACTGTTAGCACCTATTTTACTAATAGTCTATAATTATATAATTAAATTTGGCATCACCGATCTTTATATAAATAATTCCAAAATTATTTTTATACAAACGCCCAATGCTAAGAATTTTAGCCCTAGTGACTACCGACCAATTGCACTAATTAATCTAGATATAAAAATTCTATCATCATTTCTTGCTTATAGACTTAATAAAGTAATACCTCACATCACATCACCCAAACAACTAGGGTTCATGAATAATAGGCATGTATGGGATAATACGTTAACCATAGAAGCCATAACAGACATAATAGAAAATGACAAATCCCCCAAATACGCTCTCTTTGTAGATGTCTAAAAAGACTTTGACAGAGTCAACTTACGCTTTCGCTTCAAGATTCTGAAGCACTATGACTTCCCTGATGAATACATAAATATGGTCAGAACCCTATATAATAAAGCGACTACCATGTTAAATAATATAAACAAAAATAAATCAAACCCAGTTCAAATAACCAACGACACAAGGCAGGGATGCCTGCTTTCACCTTATTTATTCAATGTTTATTTAGAAGTACTTCTCCTGAAATTAAGTCAAAAAACATTCCAACATCCTGTATATATTTTTAAGGTTCTAGTGAGATATACTGCTTTCGTGGATGATTTAAATATTTACTTTGAGTTTCCCTCAACGGATTTAGAAAAGATTCTAAGCATCATTGATAAGTTTTCATTATTCTCAAATTATGCTATCAAGCCAAACAAATCAATAATCTATCCACTAAATCCCTTAAGTCACAAAGAATTCTTCATACCAGAAACAAAAATCAAAATAAATTATTCACTCAAATATCTAGGTATTACTTTCACTCACCCTCAACAGGAAGTAATTAAAAATAATCTTTATAAAACATGGTCCAAAGTCCTGGAAGATCTCACAAAAATGGAAAAACCTAAAACTTTCCCCACTTTCTAAGACAGCAATTATAAAAATGAACATCCTCCCTAAAATTCTCTTTCATGTCTATGCCATCAATTAGATTACTCCTAACAGCTTTTTCCCAAAAATGGAAACTTTACTAGGTAAATGTATCTGGTACCCCTAGAATACTAGGATCAGTTACTCCAAACTCACCCTCCCCAAAGAGAAAGGAGGCATGGCCCTCCCTGACTTTCAAACGTACTACAACATAATCAATGCCAGTCATATCATACACATAATCAATTTTGAACCCTCAAATAAATGTTGGCACCCCCTTTGGATAAAAATATACTACTCTCACATCAATGATTCCAAACTGAATCCAAAAGCCATTCCTTTCCTCAATACTAAAACTCTTAAAGACTTTAAGATTCATCCTACATTAATAAAAAATAGTCTTTGTTTCCAAAAGCTCATAACATCCATAAACTTAAATAATTCCTTAATTATGGCTCAACCAATTCACTTAAATCCCAACTTCAGACTAAATAATAAGATGTTAAATTTTGACAAATTTCCACTCATCATGAACTGCCTAGTCTGGGATTTTTATAAGGTCAAGAATCTGTCACTTGATTATATCTTAGCATCCTTAGCTGTTAATAAAAAATATTATATAATAATCAAACAAATAGTATATCTAATAACTCTTTTTACAGCTGAGGTTATAATAACACCATTAGAATTCCAACTCTATCAACAATTAGCAGCTCTGCTTATGCTAAAGACCAAAATGTTATCAAATACTTATAATTTAGTATCAAAAATAAAGCACCAACACACAATCCTTTACTCCAAATATTGGGAGAGCCAAAACAAGGAATTAACTGCTGACCAAAAGTTAGTGGCAATTGATTTAACTCTAAAACTATCCCCTTTCAAAAATTAATTTATACTCCCCCTACACTTCAGACCTATAGTATCTGGGCAAGGAGGTATAACAGAACCGATTGGGAAATTTATAGACCATACTTTGAAGCAATTTGCTGCTTCTTTGAAGTACATCTGCAGGGATTCTTGGGATTTTCTTAGGGGTCTGCAATCCCTAGCATACCATCCGGACCTATTGCTGGTAACTATAGACATTGTTCAACTGTTCCCCAGTATACCTCATTCTACAGGACTGAAATGGTTTAGTGATGTTTTAGTTAAAGAAGCGAAACTTACCTCTAACACCACAAACTTGTTGGTGGAGTTAATGAAACTAATCCTGGAAAATAATTTCATTTGTTTCAACAGTCATTTCTACAGGCAAAAATCAGGTGTTGCAATGGGGGCGGCCTGTGCCACAGTTTATGCAAACATAGTGTTGCATAAATGGGAAAACACATATATTTTTGGCACAGAGTGGGCACAGTACATCAAGCACTATGTCAGATTTCTTGACGACATTTGCCTTGTATGGAGTGGTACTAGGGCAAATATGGAAGAATGTTTTCATTATATTAACAGCACTACTTCTTTTCTAACCTTTACACACTCATTGAGTTTTGACAGCTTGAATTACTTGGATGTGCACTTGGTTAAAGATAAAGTTAACAATAGGTTCATATCAAGTGTGTTTAGGAAGCCCACCTATTCAAATGCTTTTTTGCATTTTAAAAGTAACCACCCTGAATAACAAAAAAGAGGCATAGTCAAGGGGCAATTTATCCGTGCCTCCAGAATGTGCAACACAAAGCAGGTGTTTATGGAGGAAATTAGGTTCCTAAAAGAAAGATTCTTTGAAAGAGGGTATCCAAGCCTTCTTGTTGAAGAGCTAGCAACAGAAATTATTAAGTGCAGGGAAACAAAATATCCACCTCTCCTAGACACTATGGGTACATCAATATACCAAGTGGGCAGTAGCCTGCAGAATAAGGAACAAAAAGGATACATCCATACTTTTAGTATTGATTATGAGGTTGTGGAAAACAGTGTAAAGAAATACTGGCCGATCCTAAGACTGGACGACAGGTTGGGTAATATGATTCCAGAGTTTCCTAGATTTATTAGATGTAGGGGTACCGATTTAAAAGAAATGCTAGAGATGAATCAGAACAAACCAATGGCAAGTAGTGATAATAAAAAAGAAGGCACATACAAATGTGGAATGTGCAAGCAATGCCCGGCTATATTCAATGGACATAGGTTATATTTACCATCAAGAAAATTCCTATATCAACCAAGGGGCCATTATAATTGCAATGCCAAATTTATTGTTTATTTAGGTTTATGTACTAGATGTAAAAGTTTCTACATAGGAAAGACTGAAAGAACCCCCAGAAGACGTATTTATGAGCATCAGTATGATATAATTAAGAAAAAGGAAACTAATGCTTTTTATAGACATTCCCTTTTTTGTCCCAACATGGAAATTAAATTCATTATTTTAGAACAGCTAAGGTTGGATGAAAGGGGGGGGGTCTCTTTTAGAATATAAAGAGTTATTATGGCAGCTAAGACTAGATGCAGGAAGGCGACCAGGGCTCAATGACGCTTGCAGCATTAGCAGAGTCCTGAGGTTAAGAAAGGCTAAATTATGAATTTTTGGTTTTCCAGTGTTTTCAGGGTTTCACATACAGAAATAAAATCTTGCTGAATAAACAGCACATTTTAATATTTTTAACATACTAGCATGTGTATAATATTGGTTTTTGAATATTGTTTTAACATTGCACAGTTTTAATATTGCATTTTTTAACCCTGTATATTTTTATGGCAACCTGTAAGTACACCAACAATTGATTATTAAGTTTATGCGTATACTTTGTTGGACATTGCAGTGAGTTGTGCTTAGTAATGGTCTGCCTGCAAGCAGGCTTTGTACCAGCAAGTAATTTGAAGGGTTAATTAGACCTTCTTTTTTACTAATTGAATTATTGGTCAAGCTTTGACTATGTATATAAAGAACAACCAGTTTGATTTTATTGTATCTTGAAAAAGCTCAGCACCAGGCTGGTAGCGCTTGAGGAGATTGTTGTTTGTTATTAAAGCAAGAAAGTTTTATGTAAGTTGCAGCCTTTCATTTTCTGCCTTGCGGAAGAAGGAATATCAGCATTTCATCAACTTTTTATTCTGGGCTTCCAGAGCCAGCTTCCAGGTTGTGGATCTGCTTTGCTTTATTGGTGCCTTTTACTTGTTCTTGGTTTTCTGTTTATACTCCGTTTATGATAAACAACAATGCTTACCACACACCATTCTTTTTGAATAAAATTAACCCCACTGTATCACCTCTTTGTCACACATGCCCTAACTCTGTAGCCGATACCTTACACATATTCTGGTCCTGCAAAAACATATACAAATTATGGTGCTCTTTGAGAGCACAACTCGAGAAAATGGGATACATGAAATCCACTCTTTCATGGGAAATGGCAATTCTAAATATATTTCCCAACTCGTACAACTTTGAGTCCAAACATATAATCGTAACACTGTGTGCTTTCCTCAAAACCTACATAACATTTAATTGGCTAGATAGAACCAAAACATCTTGGAAAGAGTTTAAACTCTTTGCTACTAAATATGTTCTTGCGAGCAAACTAGGTATATTAAGTCAAAAGAAAATAAAATACTTCCTGAAATATTGGAAAAGCCTTGTAGAAATACTTAGTTAGACTCTTATCTTTCAACCATTTCTCTCTATATTCATTTAAAAGTTTCCTTTTCAACTCCATATACCAAATGCCTGAACTCTATCAGTTGAGGACTGCGAAGACCCATCCAGTTTCCCCAGAGATATAAGTAATTTCTGTTTGAGCATACCCTTTGATTGTACTTGTTCATCTCATTTCTAATAATTCTTTTGTACGACATTCTTTACAAATAACAACCGAGTGTATATAATGTATATAGTTTAATAGGTAGGTCTAAACATATGGTTACATACGTTTTGTGTGAGAATTTAATAAGTATATCGCTACTTTTACAAAGCAAGTGAACACCAAATACTGTTTTATATTAGTTTATGTTTATCTCTAACTGATGTACTAGCACTGCAGTTCATATGTCTGATACTTTAAATTTTCTGTTTTTGATTGTATGTGACGTACTTTAGTTGAAAGCCAGTTATCTTTCTATACTTGTCCTGTATATCGAAAAATATAATAAAAAATTATATTGAAAAAAAAAAGAAAAATCTTGATGATTGGATGGGAGATAGGAAATTCACCCTGGGGATCACTTCTGTGGCTCTGCTCGACAGGGACACAGGAAAATAATTTTCTTGGGTGGCAAAAGCCAGGGTACCTTTTTGGCTAGGCTTATATAGGCCCTAGGGCCTATAACCTAGTACCTACCTATGAACCTATAGATGTGTGTCAATTAGTTGCATTTCTTGTTTGCTGCCTATACATCTGGAATCATCCCACTGATTTCCCGGGGGGACAGGTTGATAAGCAACAGATGTGGGCCACTTTACTGGACATTCTGGACATTTCTGTACAGTTGTGGGGTATGATTCTGTATGCAGAGTACTACCACTGGCAGGATTCGAACCATGGCTGTGTGTGCTAAAAAAAAGCAGCAGTTCACACCTCAGTAGCACATGCTATTTGGGTTTTGTTGCTTGCATTTTCCCTGTTTTCTGTCTATGTGTCTCTCAGTTGTACGAAATGGCCTCTGGGGATTACACTTGTCATATACAGGCATTCCTACACATTCAATTTATGTGCACAGTGTGGGTAACAGTGCTTAATACTACAGTACTATTACATGATTGCTAATCTCCATTACCATATGATACCAGAGTATACACATGCAGTCCAACATTTAGACCTTTATTGTCAGGTTATTACACTTTTATTGACATACAAACGATATGAGACTCTTCCTGCCATAATCTCTAGTGTATGCAATACTTGCCTTGAACTATACAGGTTTTATATAGGCAATTAATTTTCTACTACTTTTAGTTTTATTTCCTATAACAGTAATTGCATGAGTATTACTGACCTGCCTCGCATTGCAGCCTTGCCAGGCAACTGATGTGGGCCTCCTGGTTCGAGACATCCTTCCCACTACTATCTTTTCTCCCTACACACTCTCCTGTTACCAAACTTCACTAATATTACCCTCTCACTACTCTCCTCCTACCACACCACACTTTGCTCACTCTCTCATCTCCTCCCAATACACTTCTATCTTCTACCTACAAAGAACCAATATCTACTCATATAATG
This sequence comes from Protopterus annectens, assembly GCF_019279795.1. NCBI lineage: Eukaryota > Metazoa > Chordata > Ceratodontiformes > Protopteridae > Protopterus > Protopterus annectens. Next base: position 1,092,723,943 of record NC_056727.1, on the reverse strand, counting down.
TATAATCAATCCATCCCATCCTTTATCACACTCTTATTCACACTCTCACTACTACCTCCTTTAATCATCACCCATCTATTCACCTCTTTTGAAAACCCACTAGACCCAAAACAAAACTATCCCAAAAAGAAACCAACTCTCCAAACTCACCTTTACATTTTACTCATGCTAATATAACATCCTCATCTAACTACATACTTCCTAAATATCATAGAACACTACACACAAAATACAACAATCTAAACCCCAAAAATGTCTATCTCTATTCCACAACCCATACTATCTAAGCCTGCTACTCTCTTTAAAGGATGGTGACATCCACCCTAACCCAGGACCCCCAACAACTCCTATCTCTCTCCTCAACCTCAAAGAATCACCTACCCAAGTCCTTTCTAAGTCATCTAACTCCCTTTTAATTGCTCATCTTAATATACGCAGTATAAACAATAAAGTAACTCAACTCCAAGCTCTAACTGAAATCTATTAGTTTGATATTCTCTGCTTAACAGAAACTTGGTTAAAACCTGCAAACAAAGACAATGAAATCATCCCACCTGGATATAATATCCTGAGACTAGACCGAACATCCAAGAAAGGTGGAGGGGTTGCTATCATATATAAACCTAGCTTACAATTAACCACTCATAACTGCAAACTGCCTTTAGACTCCAATGCAGAAATTCTTATCTCCAAACTTCTTAATAAAGCCAAATCCATCTATATTATCTGTATATATCTACCTCCTGGTAATAACACAGCAACAATGGAAAATCTACTTTGCTGGTTTTCCCAAAACCTGCCTCAAGAAACCATTATCTTAGGTGACACAAATATTGACTGGACCAGCTTCTGCAGCAGCCTCCCCTCGAGCCATATTAACCTATATGGGTATTCCCAAACCATTACCTCCCCTACCAGGATAAATAAATCTAACAAGAAATCAAGCTTATTAGACTGGATCCTCATTAACCATCATCCTCACATTTATGACTCAGGAACCCTCCCTGATGATTTAAGTGACCGTTCTCTTACCTATATCATCAGACATAAAATCAACTTTCCCTCCCCAACATCCATTAAAAACATCAGGTCTAAAAAGTACTTTAACCCTGAACTTTTCCAGATGGAACTAAGAGCATGCAACTGGTCACCCTTAAAAAACCTTCCTTTAGATGAAGCCGTTAGTTACTTTAACTCCAACTTCCTTGCCATCCTCAACCACCATGCCCCAACCAGACTAACTAGAGCTAAAACCAAACATGCTCCATGGCTCTCTAAAGAAACCAAACATAAAATCAATGTTAGAAACAAACATTGGGAGAAATGGAGGAAAACAAAAAACCCTATAGACCAACAAACATTTAGACAACTAAGAAATGAAACTAAGAAAGTTATAACATCTGACAAAAAAACCTACTGCCTCCAATCCCAACAAGCTAGTCAAAACAAGCCCCAGAAATTTTGGTCTAGTATCAACCAACTACTCCATCCAGGGCAATCCACTACTCCAAACCCTCAAACAACTGAGCACAAAACACCAATGAATATGACTAATCATTTTAATACCTTTTTTACTGATGCTATACATACACTAGCTAGTCAACTATCAATTAACAACTTCACTCTACCTTCCAATGAATCAACCTCACCCCCTACTTTTCATTTTCAACCTGTCCCAACATCATATATTCTATCCCTTCTACAGAAACTGAAACCATGTTCCCCCTCAGCAGATCAACTACCTGCTGAATTCCTACAACAATCCACCAAAGCTATTGCCTATCCCATTTCTATCCTGATCAATAGAACTATTACCGAAAGTTATATCCCCAGTTTATGGAAAATTTCCCATATTATCCCCCTCCACAAAGGAGGACAATCCACTGAACTCTCCAATTACTGCTCCATTGCCCTCCTCTCACCTCTGGCAAAGATTATGGAAAAATGCATAGACAATTACTTGACCATGTAACACAAAATAACTTACTAGCCAACTGTCAACATGGTTTTAGACCTTCACATAACACTACTACTTCCCTTCTTTCCTTCACAGATTGTATCAACAAAAACCACAATCTAAACAAACTCTCTTCAGCCCTATTTATTGACCTGTCTAAAGCTTTTGACATGGAAAATCACCAAATTCTCATCATAATACTGAAATCCCTGTCTCTTGATACATCCTCCATAAAGTGGTTCCAGTCCTACCTTGATAAAAGACAATGGGCCATACTTTGGCACAAGTCTCTCTCTACTCACCTGCCCGTCAACCTCAGTGTCCCTCAAGGGTCCATCCTTGGACCTCTACTTTTTTCCATATTCATCGATGACCTTCACCTAGCCATCCCTCAAGCTACATGCATACAATATGCGGATGACTCTACACTGATATGCTCAGCCCCCTCCTCTTCTGAACTTCTCTATATTACCCAACAGGTATTTAACACAGTTGAGCAATGGTTCACACATAGATCCCTTCTCCTAAACCCCAAAAAAACTAAACTTCTCCTTTTCTCTCCTACTAAGAAATCCCCCCCATTGGATTTCTCAGTTAACTCTACTAATAAAAATATTATATCCCCTGAACCAACCACCAAACTATTAGGTGTCACCATAGACAATAATCTGAACTCTGATATCCATATTAACAATACTATAAAAACTGTCAACAGAAAGTTAGGCTCTCTCTATAGGATAAAATCCTTTCTCCTACCTTCAGCTCGAACCACAATAACGCACACTCATCTAATCTCTTCTCTTCTTTATGCCTCACCTATTTTTACTAACATATCTAAAAATAATCTTAGCAAATTGAAAATGTCCTACAATAACATTGCCAGATTTGCAACAGGCAACCCATTTAGAACCCATCACTGCCTTAATTTAAAGCAGCTAAGATGGCTTGAACTACAAAATCTCATTAAATTCCACCAACTAACAATAGCCCACAACACTCTTTACAAACCTTCCAAAACACCTATTCTTTCCACACTAATCACTCCCTATAAAAACCTGGAATCCTTAAGGTCTTCTCAGAAACTTCTAGTACATACCAGTAAAACAAACAACAAGGCTGGTGACTCCCTTTTTTCTAATATAGTCGGAAAAGCCTGGAATCTCCTTCCAAATGAACTCTCCACACTTCCCTCACTATCCTGTTTCAAAAACAAATTGAAAGTGTTCCTCAAAACTCACTGGTTATGCCCATGCTCTAAACCTGACTAGTCTATGTGTCTCTAAATACTTTGCTCTTCCTATCCCATCTACTCATTAAAAGCAACTCCTTCCTTATTAAACTATTTTACTAACTATCTCTAGAATACCTTGATTGCATTAGCATCCTTTGTTATGCCTGTATTCTCCACTGTAAATTTTATTGTGATAACCTGTAATAGGTACTGTTAATATCATTTATTTGTCTCATGTATCCTTAGATGTTATTGTGTTAATTTCATTGTCCTAGCTAGGAGCTTAACTCCCCGGGCCTCTACTGAAAATGGACATGTATCCAGTTAGACTAGCCCGGTCAACAAATGTAAAATAAAATAAATTTAGCCATGCTTATCCATGATATACCTGAGCTGGCAATTATTACACACATAGTGGGGTGATACTTACACATGACATCCTCTGATACTCTAGCCTCTTGGAGCCACTCCTCCAAGAAGTCCCCCTTATACTGCTTCAGGTCGGCATAGTAATGCCTGACCTGCTCACCAGTTCGGGGTATGCCAGTGGCACTGGTGAGGTCAAGGGCGAGACAGTCCCAGGCCTCCACCTTATATTGGGAGCCCTGGTACTGGCCCTGCAGCAGTCTCTGATCATGGTCTTTGACAAGGAGTCCTGCCATGACCTTGGACTCCTGGATGCACCAGCGTTGCGTCCGGAAGTGCACACCTTCTCCCCTTACTGCCATTGTGCCTGCAAGTGGAAGCTACAACCTGTTATGAGATGTATTCCTGACTCTTGGGATTAAGTAGGTATTGATTTCCTGCACTTTTCCATGATTGGCCAGTTTTGAAAAGGCTAAGCTATTGGCAAACCTGCTTACCTAAGGTTGGCATTCTTTAAAGGGGTATACCACTGAGCACAATGAGTTAGCTGGCCTACACATTGTTTACACCTCCTAAGCTGGCCTGTGAAGTGCTTATCATTGCTTACATTAGACTTTGCATTATAATTCCTTTTTGGCATTGAGTTATTATTCATTACACCTTATATGTATGCCTGGTATCCATGAATCATATGTACGTACACTGTATTGGGTCCTTGTGTTTTATTGGGGACTTCAAAACACTATTACAATTACACCTCACTTCTGGCCTTACTGCTGTTCTTTGGTTCACATATTTATGTTATGTAGGGGGTTAAGGCACATATGTTTGTATACTGTTTCCTTTCATAGGTTCAGTTTGGTTTTACTATGGTGAATATTTGTTTGCTGATAGCTCAGTCTTCTGTACTTATGTGATGGCTTGGTGGTTAACTACTGTAACTATGGTGTATAGGGTCCTGAGATCGAGACCTCCATGGCTGTTTATTTTGTTGATGGCCAGAACAAGGGCCATTGGATACAGAGTGATTAAGGCACTTTTGAGCATTTGTAAGCATGTTTGCACAGGTTTGTGTGATGGTAAGCACTGTTAACCTGCCGTTACATCTGCTTACAGAGAGTTAGCTTCAGGATTGCTTAACGAGTGTAGGCATTGCTTACCACCATGCAAACGGGGATAAACTCACTTATTAGTGCTTAAATATGCTTACTACTGCTTATCGGTGCTTAAATCTGCTTACTAGTGCTTTATTCATTATGACACTGACACCTCACATGTGAATTTACTGCAGTACTCCAGTTCATAAATATATGTTATTTAGTGGCTTTTGCAACATAAATATGGATCATAATGTGCTTTGCCATGGAAAATGGAATGTGCTGCAGTGGGACTCGAACCAGGAATGCCTGCTCATTAAGGAAAACACTCTGCCCACTACACTATTGCTATGCTGTTTCATTTGCATATATCTTCCTTGTTATCCTCTTCAGCCATTTCAGCTGCATTAACCATAGCTAAGCGATGGGCACACCCGTGCACCTACGGTTAGCTTTAATGGGATTTTTATAAAAAAAAATAAAGGGTTTGTTCATTTCATTTATGTATACTGTTGCTGTTGTACAGAAGGGGGGCTGCTGATGGGGATATGCAGACACCTATGAATGGTCTTGCTCATTTCTGACCCCTTTCTTCTGTTTTTCATTGCAGGGCCGTGTATATTCGCCCGCTGCACTCTTGCACGCTCCGTGTAAGATTAGGACCTCAGGCAATGTGCCTCATTACTATGCATGGCGTACTGCCGTCCTGCTCCTAAATGGCTGCCTCTGTGCAGGACTAAGCTAGTCCTGCACGGAGGGATAGTAAATCCGGGGGTATATGTCACCATTTTTATCTCATCTCCTCCTATCTTAACTGTTAACTGATGAGCCTCCAACCTTTGCATACTTAAGTCTTCCATATATATTTCCATTTGTGCTCTTTCTTGATTTCCACATTTCTCTACTTTATACAAATTTTCATAAAATTTCCTAAATATCTCTAATAACACTATAGGATCTTTGGTCATTTTTCTTGTTATAGGCTCCCTACATTTAGCAACAGCCCTTTCTACGTTTTGTTACCAAAGTCATTCTGCTAAAAGTTTTGTTTTGTGTTCAGGAGTTATTATCAAAAACTGTAGCAATCTTTCTAAAATCATGCTTATTATACAGATACTTCCTTATTTTCTCTTTAGCACTCTGCAGTTACACTTTTTTTTCTGTGAGATTCCCCTTATTCTGCAATACTTTAACCTTTGTCAGCCCTCTGAATAATTTTTGCTACTTCTTAACCATATCTCTTTTTTATTTCTACCCTATTTTTAAACTCCACTTGCATTTCATCCCACACATTAGCTATAACTTCTGAAGAAATTTCTATGTTCCCTAATAACTATTGAATAATTTCCACTACCCATTCCTTAAATTCCTCTCTCTTTAACAGGTAGATGGAGAAGCAAAAGTGTCTCATTTTTACTTCATTACCCTGCATTTTTATCTTAGTTTTTATTAGAAAATTATCTGAAATAGTTAATTGAAAGCTTTCAATTAAATGCACGTGTTCCTATGAAATATAATTTCTGCCTAGTCTAGCCCAGTTATTGTACTTGGAGAATAATATGTAAATTCTCTCAAAGTTCCTACTACTGAAATTCACATCTTCCACACCAAATATTTTCATAAATTTCTTCAGAAATTATTTCCCCTCTAGGTTCCCCAGATACAGCCTCACTGCTGCAAATCAAGTTCCGGTCCCCACCTATAGGTAATATTCCCTACTGAAAGCTGATTATTTCTCCCCCAAATTTGTTCTACTCCAGAGTAACAATTTTAGGTGGAATATAAATACATGCCAGTGTAATCTTCTTCCATTGCCACAAATATACCATTATTATCTTTTTTTTAAACATTTATAAGTTAAATAAGATTTTGATCATAAATTATATCCATGACAGAGTGGTACAGTAGAATTGCTGTTTGTGTGCTTTTTAAAAAGTTTCTTCTTTCTCCACTCTTGTACAACTATGGGTACTTCATTAGGGGATATGGGGAGGCTTGCTTCCACATCTGAGGTGTGGGGAGGGAATCTACCGCCTTATAATGTTGTATTACACTCAGTTTGATTAGGTTTTAACTGTACTGTATTTTCATTGAGTTTAGCTTGATCATTTTTTTGAGCAATTGTATGTAAATCAAGAGTTTATATATACAGATATACATATAGATGGATATCTGTATCTGCATATATGTGTCTGTGTATATGTATCTTAGGGATGCCCATGCCATGTCTGGTCCTGGTTATGGGATCTGCAACACTTGGTAGTGTCCAGTTCAGTACAATTCAGTACAAGGATGCTTTCTTTATTCAGACAAACAAGAAGGTATAAGCGCTTTCATTCCAAAAATAAAAACAGGAACTTCATCAGATACAAGGAAATTAAGGAAGTAAATGGTTTTAAATAGGAAATCTTACATGACATCACTTCCTGGATTAGTGAAAACTACTCCCAAGTCTGAAACAGTCTTCTGGAACAGAAGTCTGAAACACTACACATAAATGTTTCAGCACAAAACAGTATAAATATCAAAATATAAAAATATTTAAAAATACATATAAAAACTGATTGTGCAAATGCCAACACCCCAAACTATGTATTATAAACACACAAATAAATATGTAAATATGTGTATATATAAAAATGCTTTTAAGATGTTTTTGAAAAAATATATATGTATATAAAAACATATAAGTAAAATATGCATACAGTTAAAAATCCATTAGGGACAAATTAATACATTTCATGTACATATACATATAACAGGTATGAGCACATTTTTGTAACATATACATATCTAAAGGGAATGTTTCACCTCTCAAGAGCCCTCAATTTAAGCAGACTGCTTATGGAAAGGCTGTCATTTAAGCCTGGCCAATGAGTGGCATCAAATCGTAATTGCCATAGCAACTTGGCTTTTTTGAGTAAATATGGCCAGGCTGCCCCCCTCTTATGTCTTTTCTGGACTTCAAATACTAAAAATTTGAACTGGTGATTGTTGTACTCAGTAATGTGTCTAGCAAGTGCATTCACTTCACTAGCATCCCTTATATTCCTAAGTTGCTTGCTGATCCTATTTTTAAGCTTACGTTTCTTCTTCCGCACATAAAAACATGAGCAAAAGGAACATAAAGCACACTAGACCACTCTTTCAGTTAAACAACTACACCTCTCAGATATTTTTATTTTCGTTCTATTAATTTCACATTCACTGACTTCCAAAATGAAAGGGCAGAATTTACATGCCTCCCACTTAATCATCTGACCCTTCCTATAGATTCCATCATTATTACATTTGAAAATGTTTTTCAAGTTAAGGCCCTTCTTGAAAATACACACAAGTTTTTCTCCTAAGATTTAAAAAAAATTATCTGTCACTACTCAAAAACTTCCAATTCTTACACAGAATATCAAAAATAGTGTATGCGCCATTTGAGAAGACAGTTGAAAAACTCGTGTGGTAATTAGTTACTTCAGACCCAGAGGAATGGTGCCCCCTATATATTTCCTGGTTATGGAGAATTGTTTGGTCATTCACAACAGTGTCCATGACTGTTTCAGTTATGTTCAACCCAGTCAAATCGGGATGGTCAGTATTAGGGGTGCCCAAAATTGGTGCAAAATACTCACATTGTCTTTTCTCACTAACCTCCTTCATGATGTTGTCAATTAAATTGGGGGGATAACCTCTTCTCAAGAACATTTCCTTCAAGTTAAGGCATTCTCTGGTGAAACCTATCCAAGTTGTCACCATTCGTGCTGTATGCACAAATTGCCCCTTAATAACTGCACGTTTCTGAGTGAATGGGTGGCAGCTGTCGAAATGCAGAAAACTATTGGAATAGGTTTCTTTTCTGAAAATTTCAGCCACAAATCTCTGTTGTTCCAGATCTTTCTTTATCAGAACATCAAGATAGGAAAATTCATATGCATTAACACTATATGTGAACCTCAAAAAGGAGGTTGAGTTGTTAATATAGTTAATGAATTCAACAATTTGGTCTCTAGGGTCCTTCCCATAAAATAAACATGTCATCCAAATACCTCATGTAAGTATGACAGAATCGGAAATATGCTGATTGTTTCAAAGTATGTTTTTCCCATTCCAACATGATGATATTGGTGTACAGCCCCCCGCATGCTGAACCCATTGCAACCCCCTGTGTTTGTAAATAATACTGATTGTTGAACAAGATAAAGGTGCTTCTCAACACCATATCCAAAATCTGTTCATACATATTGATTTTGTCCTGGGGTATTCCCTTAGAAAACAAATAATCACAAAACCATTCCTCCCCGATGGAATGTGGGATGACAGAATATAAATCTACTACATCAATTGTAATAAATAAAAAGTCGGACCTAAAACAAGTGTTATTGATTTTCCTTAAGAAGTCCCAGGAATCCATACATAAGTGGGATTCATCCAAAAGTAACTTCTTCAGTTCAGTATCCAGAAATGTGGCTAAGGGGTGCGTGATTCATCCCCGGGCATCAACAATGGGATGCATGGGTGGTTGTTGAATGTTTTTATGGAGTTTCGGCAAACCAAAAATTGTGGGTGTCATTGGAAATTCCATTGTCAGATAGTGTAGTTCGTGGATTGAAATGAGACCATCAAAAAATAAGTCCTGGATGTACCCCCTTATTCTATTGTATGTGCCATTTAACTCATTTAAGGAACTTTCACAGTAAGTATCTGTCTCCAAGATAGATTTCATTTTGTTGATATAGTCACCAGTTCTCATAATGACAACCCCACCCCCTTTATCTGGTTTTATTATTCTGATGCCGTATAGTTGTTATAAACAATTAAGCTCATCTCTCTCTTCTTTAGTTAAATTACTACTGAAACTATTGTTTCTAAACCTGTTACCCAGATTTCTAATATCAAGTTCACAAACTCTCTCAAAGGATGTAAAAATAGGATGGGTGGGGGGATTGTAAGAACTGGATACCTTGCGTGGTTGACAAACTTGTTCTACCCCTTGAAACAAAATCTGTAAATTCAGTTTCCTTACATACCTTAAGTGGTTGACAAACCTGTTCTACCCCTTGAAACAAAACCTGTAAATTCAGTTTCCTTACATACCTTGAGTGGTTGACAAACCTGTTCTACCCCTTGAAACAAAACCTGTAAATTCAATTTCCTCACATACCTTGAGTGGAGTGGTTGACAAACGTGTTCTACCCCTTGAAACAAAACCTGTAAATTCAATTTCCTTACATAAAGTTTTAAATCAATCAGTGTATTCACAGTGTTTAAGTATTGACTAGGGACAAACATAAAACCTTTTGCCAAGAGGTCACAAGTAGTTACATTCAAGGAGATGTCAGTATAATTGTAAACTTTAAAATCTCCAGTACTGTTGAGGTCAATATGTAAAGTTGGGGAACTTTGCCTTCAAACAATTTCAGGTATAGACTGTGATGAAATATAAGTCTCTATTGTCTCCTCCCCCTCCATGGATGATAGTTGTTTTCCCTGTTCACTCGGCCATTGCCTCTCTGTGCAGGGGCTTGAAAATGATTGTTCTGAAAGTTCGTACCCCCCTCACTGATTCATGAGGCATTCTGACCATCTTAATTGGGGAAAGTTTTCTTCCCCTAAAAAATGTTCATCCATTGAATCAATTTCAATGTCCATGTTAGTTGCATCTTCATTGGTTTGTTGTGGGGGTTTCTTTAGATGCCATTCTTGTGAGGGGGGTGGGTAAGCCACATGGTTGGTATAGTCCCTCTCATCTCTGATGAGCTTTTTAATTTTTCTGTTTTTGATAACAGTCATTTGTTCATCAATAGAACTGAAAATCCTGTTGTAGTCAAACCTGTTAGTGCTGAACCCAGGGTCATTAGTAATAAGTTCATCCAAAGTCTTTACTTCCTGACTCAGTTCAACAATACTCATTTCATTATGTTTTACCACCATTTCCATGTATTTTAGACCCCATTTAGCAAAAAAGGCCAAAAGTTCATTGTGGAAATCAGAATTAGCAACTAGTCCACTCGGGAAATGCCAGACACGCAGGCCTTTGGGAACTATTTTTAACTGAATGCACTCACTAAAGTATGCATTGTCCAGCTGTAATTTTTTAATTTTCAGTAAAATACGATCTAAATCAGAAAGCCGGTCATTAAGAGACTCAGTCACTGTTCTGATTGAAACATGAATTACTTTTAAGCCATTCAGACAAATTATGTTTGTTGTTAACACTTACATTATTAGAGATAGTGCTTGTTGCAGTTCTGTTTGCATTCACAATGGCCCCAGTGGTGTTTAATGAAGGTCCAGAACTCAGATGTGCTGCCAAAATGCTGTTGTTGTTAATATTCAGGTTTCTGATGCCCTCAGTAGATGTACATTGTGTAGATGTACTTGGAAAAGGGCGAAGTGACATCTGTGAAGGTGAAAATTGCTCCAGGCGTTCCATCCGTCGATTGAGCTGTTGGATGAGTACAGTAAGCTCACCCAAACTGCTTCGAATTTGCATAGATTCATTTTCATGATTGAAATCTAGTCCAGGGTTTTGTTGCTCCACTTCCATCTGCTGTGACAATCCAAAATACTAGTAAAAGATGAAAAAATGCACAAAGCACCAAAAAAAAAGTCACACAAGCAGTATGCAGACAATGAGAGCCAGTGAGCCCTGAAATATTCCAATGTGTGCTTTAAATCAAGCCAACACATCCAGTTCAGTACAATTCAGTACAAGAATGCTTTCTTTATTCAGACAAACAAGAAGGTATAAGCAATAAGGTATAAGCACCATGCCACCAATGTTGGAATAATTCAATATAGCACATGCATGGGAACCTTTAACATATTTATCAAACAATTGGACGTTATCAGCGTCATTATGGGTATGTTGATTATTGTTGGAGATATGGTGGGGGGGAGAAAGGTGTCAATTAACAACTAGTATATTCCTGTAGTCCACATTACTTTCCTAGTCAGTGCTGTTATCTGTACCTTACAAGTCTTACTACACTACCCTATAGCCTTAGTTTGGACAGTGATATGGCTGTTGTCATTATTACACATGAACTGGTTTTACCTGCAGTATACACCTCTTACCTGGTATACCTATGGAGGGACTGTTTGTTAACACTAACTAACTGTTTCTACACATACTCCTGGATTCCAAGTTGATATTTTGCACATAGCTATCCAACTCTTTCTGCAGACTCTGGCCATGCGTTGACCACATGCTGGTGTGCCGGAACACATCTAGAATATTCCCCTCTTCCACCTTTAGTGACCTGACACACACATATACATGCTTTTCTACACAGTCATATTATGTAGCACAGTGTGGGTGACAATGACCAGTGATACTTTATTATTCAGAGAAACTGCAACATTCACATTTCTCTACAATACCAGAGTGAACAGTACCAGTACAGGTTATAATGGTCTGTATTCCTCAGCACAGTGTTCGTATCCAATGTACCTGTGGGAGCAATGTTTGTTATCACTACCTGAAAGTTGCCACACAAAGTACCAGATTACACATTAGTATTATGCACATACATCTCATTCTGTTAATGTACACACTCTGGTCACAGCTTGACAACATGGGAGTGTAGATAGGACATACTTGAAACATTACTCTCCTAACAGTTTCAGGGGTTGCTACAGTAACAAGTGTGTTCTCATAAATGTTTGACAATCACTTGTATCCCTCTTTGCAGGCTAAACATCTGGGATCATCCCACAGACTTACCAGGGGGACAGGGAAACAGGCAGCAGATATGGGCACATATACTGGACAGTTTGGCCTCATCTGTACAGTTGTGGGGTATGATTCTGTATGCAGCCTACTTCCACTCTCAGGATTCAGACCATGGTTGTGTCTGCTACAACTTAAACACTGTCCATCACAGTTGTGTCTTCTATATAGATATGCCTGTATATCTCCTATCTGCTTTCTGTCTTATTAATTGCCTGTGCTTTTGCATTCTGACCTTGTACTGCAACACTCATATACAGATTTCCTAAACAGTTATATGTTGTAGAACAGTGTGGGTGACAGTGATGTGTAATACCTCATTATTCAGAGCAACTGCATATCATTCTTGTAATTCTGGGCACAGTGTTTGTATCTGACAGACCTGTGGGTGGAATGTTTATTAGCACTACCTGAATGTTCTCACACACAGTATCGGGCCTTCTGTGGAAGGCTGGGCGCCGGGCTGGCAACTTGACACCATAAAACTCCACTGCCAATCATGAGCGGACAGATGATCCACTGTGGTGACCCCTAACTGGGAAAAGCCAGAAGAAGAAGAACTGTCTATGTGTCTCTCAGTTGAAAAAAATGGCCTCTGGGGATTACATCTGCATACACAGGCATTCCTACACATTCAATTTATGGTGCACGGCACGGTGTTGGTATCAGAGTGCTTACTACAACAGTACTATTACATGATTGCAAATCTACATTACCATATGATACCAGAATATACACATGCAGTCCAACAGTTAGTCCTGTTTTATCAGGCTATTTCAATTTTATTGAGATACAAACAATATGAGACTGTTCCTGACATATTATCTAGTGTATGCAGTACTTGCCTTGAACAATACAGGTGCTATACAGGAAAATAATTTACTACTAGTTTTAGTTTTATTTCCTATGACAGTAAATGCGTGCGTATTACTGACTTGCCTCACATCACAACCTTGCCAGGTGACTGATGTGGGCCTCCTGGTTCATGGCCCTCTCCATTGCAGCTGTGGGGGACATAAGAGGAATATTAAGCCATACATATCCATGATATACCTGAGCTGGAAATTATTACACACATACTGGAGTGATACATCCCTTGTTGCTCTAGCCTCTTGGTGCCACTCCTCCAAAAGGTCCCCCTTATGCCGCTTCAGGTCGGCATAGTGGTGCCTGACCTGCTCACCAGTTCTGGGTATGCCAGAGGCACTGGTGAGGTCATGGGCGAGATATTCCCAGGCCTCTGCCTTATATTGGGAGCCCTGGTACTGGCCCTGAAGCAGTCTCTGATCATGGTCTTTGACAAGAAGTCCTGCCATGACCTTGGACTCCTCTATGCACCAGTGCTGCACCCGAAAGCGCACACCTTCTCCCCTTACTGCCATTGTGCCTGCAAGGGGAAGCTACGACCAGTTATGAGATGTATTCCCACCTCTTGAGTTTAAGTAGGGCTGATTTCCTGCTCTTTTCCGTGATTGGCCAGTGTAGAAAAGGCTAAGCTATGGGCAAACCTGCTTACCTATGGTTTGCATTGTTCAGAGGGGTATACCACTGGGCACAATGAGTTAGCTGCCCTACACATTGCTTAAACCTCCTAAGCTAATCTGTGCAATGCTTAACATTGCTTACATTAGACTTTGCATTATAATTACTTTTTGGCATTGAGTTATTATTCATTACACCTTATATGTATGCCTGGTATCCATGATTAATGTGTAAGTACACATTATGGGGTCCTTGTGTTTTATTGGGGACTTCAAAACTCTATTATAATTACACATGACTTCTGGGCTTACTGCTGTACTCCACTTCACATATTTATGTTATGTAGTGGGTTATGGAACATATGACTGTATACTGATTCCTTTCACAGGTTCAGTTTTGTTTTACTATGGCGAGGATGTGTTTGCTGATACCTCATTCTGCTGTACTTCTGTGATGGCTTGGTGGTTAACTACTGTGACTTTGGTGTATAGGGTCCTGGGTTTGAGACCTGCATGGATGTTTATTTTGTTGATGGGCAGAACAAGGGCCGTTTGATACAGAGTGATTAAGGCACTTTTGAGCATTTGTAAGTGGGTTTGCATGATGGTAAGCACTGCTAACCTGCCGTTACATCTGCTTACAGAGCGTTAGCTATACAATTGCTTAACCAGTGTAGGCATTGCTTACTGCCATGCAAATGGGCTTAAGCCTCTTACTAGTGCTTAAATATGCTTACTACTGCTTATTTGTGCTTAAACATGCTTACTAGTGCCTTATTCATTATGACACTGACATCTCATATGTGCATTTACTGCAGTACTCCACTTCATAAAAATATGTTATTTAGTGGGTTATACAACATAAATAATGCTTATAACATGCTTTGTCATGGGAAATGGAATGTGCTGCAGTGGGACTCAAACTGAGAATGCCTGCTCGTAAGGGAAATACTTTGCCCACTACACTATTGCTATGCTGCTTCATTTGCATATATCTTCCTTGTTATCCTCTTCAGCCATTTAAGCTGCATTAACCGTAGCTAAGCAATGGGCACACCCATGCACCTACGGTTAGCTTTAATCGGATTTTTAAAAAAAATAAAGGGTTTCTTCATTTTATTTATATATACTGTTGCTGTTGTACACAAGGGGGACTGTTGGTGGGGATATGCGGTCACCTATGAGCAGTGTCGCTCATTTCATACCCCTTTCTGCTGCTCTTCATTGTGGGGGCGTGTATATTCTGAGAGGTCTGCTCTCAGACAAGCCCCCTGCACTCTTACACACTCCGTGTAAGACTAGGAGCTCAGGCAGCGTGCCTCATTACTATGCATGGTGCGCTGCCATATTGCTCCTAAACGGCTGCATCCGTGCAGGACTAACCTGCACGGAGGAATAGTAAATCCGGGGGGTTTGCTTTGTTGCTGTAAACTCTATCCATGTCAATCTCACTTCCCCTATAGCAAGCGTTCTTTACCCTAACAAGAGATCTATGTGGAATAAATACTCCTTATAAAATTTTCTGATATCTTACAAAACACAATATGTATGTGTAATGAAGCTACACATTATTATGACTTATCTCTCAACCCCCCTTCTCTTTTAGTAATGTAAAAAATGTCTGTAATTGTATTGTTTCAATTTTATAGTTTATTAACAGATGTGTTAACACCCTTTTCCCAAAACTTATTTTGTGATAACACCATGGTGCTAATCAAAATGCCATTTTCTTTTGCAACAAATGTTAACCTTGAAAGGTAACAATTTTAAATTCTGAGATATATGAGTGTGAATCCTGTAACAGTGAGACTGCATGTGCAGAAATAGATTTACATATAGCAATCTTGGACTTATTTTTATTTATATATTTGTTAACTCTGATCCCACTGGACCATTTTCAGGCTCAGCCTGGGGTTTAAAACTACCAATGTTCACTGCAAATAAAGACAATTATAATATTTTAACACATAACAGTCTACATACGTTATTTATAGTAAGCAAAAACATTTGAGTGACAGGGCTGTACAAGTTATTTACAGTATACATTATTCTTTCTCAATGATACTCAGTAAGGCAACAGTTCTGTTTAAAGTTATATATAGTCTGTTAAAGGACATGAATAAGAAAAGCGAGGTTAGTATCCATAGGGAGTGGGGGTGCAAACCCCCAGAGGAGAGCTGCAGGTGGATTACTTTAAAGGAAAACAGCAATTGTCAGAATTCAATTTTCTCCTTAAGTTTAGTTCTTTTTGTAATTCTAAGACTTGCAGTTACAGGTTAAAATAGACAGTCATACTGAAGGATTAACTTTCCAGTATATGATTACTCTTTCAACAAATACTATTCCACAGACACATATCTCACAGTAACCAAGTGGGTTGAGCATGACTGCGGCCTTAGATGTCTTATCAGAATACAATTTGCTTCCCTGTGATCAATATATTCTGCTTATGGACTTGAGAACTGTCAAAAATCATGTCTCCTAGGCTCTGCTCTAAAGTTGTGGATCTTGGGATGCAAAATGTTTGCGTAGTCCATGCATGCATGCATATTTTGTATTTGAATTTGAACATATATAGATATTTAGTCATCACATCTGCTGTGCAAAGTGTAATGTTTGATAAATTCATTGTATATCCATTCCCATTGGTCAGATCAGTGAAACACAGGAGCAATATGTGTGCTGTTTCTTAAGAAGAGACTTGTTTTCTCTTCTAAAATATAGATAAATAACTATTAGAACCAACAGTTACAACATTGGGGTTAGACATATCCCTTATTTGTGTTACTTTACCTCCTTACTTGTCTCAGGGATGGTTTGCTGATTTCCAAGGCATTGTGATTTGTCTCCACTCTCCTATCTGACAACTGAAAAGACGGAGATCATAATACAACTGTCTGTATAAGTCATATTGATTTACTGTTCTGACATGTAGCTCCAAGGCTACTTAGACTATCATTCTCTGGTATTCTAAATACGCTAAGAAAAAGAATAACAAGTAAGTTTGGAGAAGTAGCAGTATATAATTTGCTGCCTGCAAAATGGAATAAACTATCTTCACCTCTTCATTTCTTCAACCAACTCACCCAGTTTAACTCTGCAATGAAATCACATTATCTGAATAACTTGGAATCCAAACAGAACATTGTCTTTTGGATATCTGAATAACTTCAAAGGTATTAGCAGTAGAGTTACTTGAAACTGCTTTTACTTACTAATGTAGAGGCCTATAGTTTGAATGTCACACATACACACATAATGCGTTTCATTATGATCATATAAATTTTAGCTCCCTGTCAGAATTTTGAGTCCTGCTAGCATTAGCCTGGCTCTTCAAAAAATAAATTATGAAAAAAAAAAACAAAAACAAAACAGTTTCAATCATTTTCTCAAAAGGGCTGCACCCCCTGGTACTCCAGAAATACGGAGTAGTTCCTCATACTCCAGTCTGTTTTATATATATATATATATATATATATATATATATATATATATATATATATATATATATATATATATATATATATATATATGGTTCTACCTCACTTCAACGACACGCCGGAACATCGACAGGGAAATCGCGAGCCCCAGAAGATCGACAGCGCAGAAGACCGACGCGACGGGACCTAGAAGATCGACAAGCAGAAGACCGACCCGATGGATGAAAGCACCGACGCCGAGGATGCCGAAATGGGAAAAGGCTGTGTAAGTATGCGGTAGTGACGGACGTTAGGGTGTGAGTAAGGTAAGTGTGGATAGGGGTGGGTTAAGTGAGTTAGGGTTAGGGAGTGGGTCAGGTAAGTGTGCGGTAGTGATTGTGTTTGGGTTAGGGGCGGGATAAGTGAGTTAGGGTTAGGGAGTGGGTCAGGTAAGTGTGCGGTAGTGATTGTGTTTGGGTTAGGGGTGGGATAAGTGAGTTAGGGTTAGGAGCGGGTCAGGTAAGTGCGGTAGTGATTGTGTTTGGGTTAGGGGCGGATAAGTGAGTTAGGGTTAGGGAGCGGGTCAGGTAAGTGTGCGGTAGTGACGGACCTTAGGGTTAGGGTTTGGGTTAGGGTTGTAGGTAGTTGTGTATGTGAGGTTTAGTGTGGGTTTGCAGGGATTTTGGTGTGCTTGTGTTGTGTATGTGGTTTTTGGATGGGGAATGTGTTTTGTTTGTTGATTGTGGTGTGTGAAGTGTATGAGGTTTCGCGTTTGTGTACCATCGGTTATTTCGTTGTCGGGCATGTGGGATTTCGTGTTTTTGTACTGTCGGTTATGTGGTTTCGGTGATTGCGTTGTCGGTGTTTTGGTGTTTCGTTTATGTGAGGTAGAACCATATATATATATATATATATATATATATATATATATACTAACTGAGATTGTTATAGCTCAGAGAAAGCGGAACACTATGAGATACAATCTCAGATTTACAATATGTATATGCATCTATGTATACACATACAGAGAGAGAGAGATATGTATATATCCTCAATAAGTGAAATTCTAAAGCCACATTTCTGACTGTCAGAGATATGGCCTTGTACTTTTAGCAGAACCATAATATACTCACTCTGCAGAGTCTGTCAGTATATTTATGTTCCCATCTCACATTTACCTCTTTGACTTACCTATGTACTTCTTTCTTTGCCATATATTTTTTTTTCTTTCTTTTCTTACCCCTACTTCATCTATCCTTTTTCTCAATCTGTTTCTTCATATCATACCTCTCAACTGTCCAGATTTTCACAGAATGTCCAGATTTTTTTGCTCATATTTTTAGTCTGTTCTTCATAACATTTGTGGTTTTCTGGCAAATCACTGGGATGATCTGAGGATAGAAGCCACTAAATAATGACATACATTTGAGTTTCAGACTTCAAATCCTTCAGAAAATGTATATTAAATCTTGTTACTCTAGCAACTTTCTCAGTTTATAAGAGGAATATTTAAAATAGGTCCCTATTCGTGTGCCTTTGTCCCCCCAATTTGTCAGGCTTTGTCCAGATTTTTTGCATTAAGAGGTTGAGAGTTATGCTTCCCATCCACTGCTGGCCACTGGCATTTTAATTGAAAACATCAGCCTTCTAGGTTTTCTAGCTAGTTCTAACCCTCTGTCCTCAGTGGCATTCTAGTGCTTGTGAGAACCCCCCAGCGCTGGACCTGTCTTTGTGCATTTCCAAAGCATGTACCCATTCCCTGGCTACAAAGCTTGCATTGTGTGGTGGGTGCACAGAGACACACACACACACACACACACACACACACACACACACACACACACACACACACACACACACACACACACACACACACATGCACGCAGCACGCACACACACACACACACACGCAGCACGCACACACACACACACACACACACACACACACACACACACACACACACACACACACACACACACACACACACGTACACTGAATCCTTATGCTACTCAGTGTTGTACCTAACCTCCACTAGGTGTCAGTCTTCCTACATGTTGCGGTGTCATCCTCCCTAGAATAGATGAGCTGATTGTGACCTCTTAATCTCACCCCCCCCTCCCCCAACTCCTCCAGGATTTAGTATACTAATCAAATGTATGTCTTCAGGGCTTCACCCATCTGTGCTACATTGACATCTCCTTCATTTACTTTTCTGTCACTTTGTTGTTGCTGCAATTATTTAATTAAGTTTTAATTAAATCTTGGGTAAGGGTTATACAAAATTTGCCCACAAGGGCTGAGTTAGATGATGAGGGTGAGTTAGTGAGTTCTTTCTTTTTTTTCATTCCACTCATGGCTAGAGTTTTGCTTTTTTTCCCCTCTATGCAGGACTGGCCCTGATGAGTCCTCTACCTGCATCCAATAGGCTCATTCATTTTGTGGGGTGAAAATTAGGCATTCCCAGGCTAGGTGAGAACCCTATGGCCCATTCATAGGATTATAGGAGGTCACTAGGCTATCAACCCAGAGGTCATTTCAAGCCTAGCCATTTTATCCCAATGTAATACCATAGATAGTTTAGTCAGTACAAATTATTGTATTTAGTAATGACTGACCATGTCCAGGAAGGTTGTGGGCACTATCCCTGGTAAGAATTTATGGTGCCCCATTCACTTGTCCAGGTTCCTTTTGAACAGTGTCATAGAGGTGCTCTGCTTCACATGAATTGGCAGTCTATTCCAAAGACACAGCAGTAGCTGGGAGACAAATCAGTCCCTACAACATGTCCTATTTAAGTCACAGGCCATATTTAGGTCCCTGGAATGGGTAACTCTAGTCCTGTTTGATTTATGGATGTGCAGCAAATTCATTAGGATAGGGTTGGAGACTGCTCAGAAACCCAGGCATAAGTCTCCCCAGAGAAGTCTATATGATATAGAGTATAGTGACAGGGACTTTAGTCGGTCTTTGTATGGCACGTGCTGTATCCCTTGATTTCCTTTGTTAGAAACCTCTGAGGTCTTTCCAATTGCTACAGGTGCTTTTAATACACATACTAAAAGGGGCGTTATATTCGATTATAGTCCTGATTAGTGACAAGTATAGAGGGATTGAAACCTCCTTTGCTCTAGAGACAATGCCTTTGTTAATCAAGTGTGCTATGTAGAAGGCCTTCCTTCCTTTCTATTTACTCTGGCTAGGCTTATAAATGCCCTAGGGCAGATAGCCTAGTATGAACCTATGAACCTATGAACCTTACTACAGTAGACACATGGTGGTCAAAGTTAAGGTCGCAGTCTACTTGTGATCCCAGCTCCCTTACAACTTCTTTGGTACATAGGGTATTGTTAATCTAGTAGTGTGCAGGGACATTGTTTTTAACAAAGGGAATGATGATACATTTCTTTGCATTCAGTTTGAGATCATGACTAAGACACCAGCCGTTGGTCTGAGTAGTTCCCTCCTGAAGTATACTGACATCATTTGGGGATTCAGTAATTGCACCTATTTGTAGTCATCCACAAACCTGGTCAGTCACATCTCCTTAGTTTTGGCCTGAACTTCTGAGAAGTATACCAAACAGTAGGGGGCCCAGCACTGACCCTTGTGGGCCCCACTGCTGGCAGGTCTGCTGGTTGATGTGGAGTCACCCACTTTGATAGTGTGTGATCAGTTTGTGATCCAGTTGGCAATCCATCTTACAACAAAGGAGTTTACATTCATTCAGTTTGCTAAGTTTTTTGGTAATGCCTGAGTGTGAGATTGTGTCAAAGGCCTTCACCAAGTTGAGGTATGCTGTGTGCACAGATTTGCCCTCGTCAATGGCCCTGGTCACACATTTTTTTAAGAAAGCCACTAGGTTTAATAGGCAGGCTGTGCCCTTGATGAAGCTGAATTGGGTCAGATACAGGATTTGGAGGTTACCTATGTCTTTAATTATGACATGTCCCATGGCCTTACAGCTTCATCTGTAAGGCCATGATGATATGTCCCATGGCCTTACAGATGAAGCTGGTCAGACTTATGGATCTATAATTCCCTGGATCTGTTGCTAAGCCACCTTTGTTGAAGGGGATAATTGTTCTGTTCTCCATTCCACGGGAACAAAGCCTGTAGATAGGGTATGACTGAATAGGGTACTTAAAAGTGATGTTTGTTCATGTTTTAGATTGTTTAGAAGACAGCCTGAGATGCTGTCTAGTCCCATAGAGACTGTTTTTTGCCTTAGAGAAGGTTTTAATGACCTGATATTTGGATAAGTAGGGTGGGGGGAATTGAAGGCAAGGTTTGTGATAAGTTTTGAGGGGATAGGGGAGTGAAATTTTCACCAAATCTGTCTGCTAACAGGTTTGTTATCTCTGTAGGATCAGTGTGTGTGATACTGTTAGTCACTAGTTCAGCACGTGCCTGGGTCCTACCTTTTAGGCTATGTACATAGCTGTAAAAGGCCTTATGGTTATCCCTGGATTTGATTGCTAGATTTTTCTCCAAGTTACCCTTAGAGGATTTGACATGTTGCCTTATTTGCCTGTTGAGGCTGAGGAGGTTGCTTTTCCATTGTGGGGCCTCACCTTAGACAGCAATGTTTTGAGTTTGTTGTAAAGTTTGTTGATGCTGGATGTACACTAAGGTGGCTTGTTTTTACTTGGGGCTCTGGCTTTGATTGTCTCTGGAACAGCTGAGTCTATACACTTATACAAGTGATTGCACAAGGCTTCAGTATAAACTTTGGTGTAGTTACCACTTCCAGCTGGTGGTAGGGTTTGGAATGCATTTATACCTTCCCCTAGGAGGGTAAAGTTTGCCTTGGTGCAATTTTTAGTCTGACTTCGTCCTTTGTGAGTTTTGGTGTTAGTGCTAATTCAAAGATGACTGATTTGTGGTCAAATTTAACTAATGAGGGTCTGACATTTGCAGTAGTGCATCTGTTTGTCATGTTAGTGAGGACCAGATCTAGTATATTTGTTCCTCTTGTTGGAGTTTGAACAATTTGTTCCAGGGCATTGAGTTAACAAAGGCAAGGAACTTTTGCAGAAGTGAGTTAGGGCTAGAATAAGTTTCCCAGTTGATGGTGGGATAATTGCTGTGAAAACTGTGTTAGTTGTAGCAGTCTTGTGTTTTTGAGGAGTCTGATGTTTTGGAAAGTTTTTTGAGAGAACCTCCACGTATGTAGATTTATGTGTTGGATGTATACTCTGTGTATGAGTAGTGGTACTATATGCCTGAGTAGTGGTGGGTGAGTTGACAACATCTTCTGTCTTACTATTTTGAGTGCGAGAGAGCAGGGATTCAAGATTCTTGGTATAGATACAGGTCTTGCACTCTGTACTAGAGTGAGTTATTAGTAGGAGGTTGTCAGCATACATGAGGCGGTTGCTACACTACCTCAGGAGACCCACGCTGACCAAGCTGGCAGGAGAAACAGGGGTAGTCCAACTGTTCATAATACTGTTATCACCCAGGGGGTGCTTGCAGGATAGATATAGGAGGTGCTTTGCAGATGGATATTTCTGACTAGACTTTTAGCTGGTGATTTAATAAGTCACTAGCAGTACTTCTTAGACCACTAATATGTTATGGCTGCATCTAACAGAAAAATTGTCGAAATTATGTTTCCGACTATGGCTCACAATTTCACGACAGTGCTTGTTGCTACACAATGCGCAAACTAGCAGAAACCCACTCAAATGCAGGGCTTAAATACCAATAATCTAAAAACTTTAAAAAAAAATTAAAAAAACTCAAAAGAACCAATGAGGGTGCTTACTCCAAGTCCTAGACCAATCACCCTTCACCAGACAGGTTCTAATCAGCACACCTCTCACACAAGGGTGCAAAAGGGCCCCTTCCAAGCAAAGATGGCTTGGGAAATGTGCTCTGAGTACAACAGCCACTACAGACAGATCCAGATGCAGCAAACCCATATCTGGACTATGTTATAGCTACTAGCTACACTAATTTAGGCGGGAAACACTAAAAAATGTTTTAAACAGCAGAAAAACAGCAGTGAGACACTAAATAATGTTTTAAACAGCTGAAAAACAGCAAGGAGACACTAAAGAATGTTTTAAACAACAAATAAATTGGCTATTTAAAACACTATTTGGCTGGTAAACAGAACAAAGAACAGATGCTTTGTAAACAGTGAAAAGTAGCAACAATTACTTTGCAAATACTGAAAATAGCAAAAACACTTTGCAAACAGTAAAACAGCAACAACATATGATTTAACAGGCACAGTAAGGCAGACAAATGCAGTACAAACAGTGCACTTTAGTTTACACAATTGAAAAACAGTACTAAATAGGCAAAGTATAATAAAAGGTGCAGTAAATAATCAAGCAAAAAATGGACAACTTATAGTTTTTGGGAAGCTCAGAAGCCTCTAGTCATCTGGTATCTCAGTTCAGAGTTGTGGCCGGTAGCCCACCTCATTTCAGCTCTTTCATCTGTAATCCATTCAGCCCATTTGTTCCACAATGGTGAGATTCAGGTAGTAGGGAACAGGCCAGTTTACTGGTCCTGCAGAGTGGCCTACCCCACCCAGTGTCAAGTATCTCCCTTTCTTGTGGCAGCTCTTTGAACTGCACTACATGCTGCCAGCTGTAGTGAGTATGTTCTCAGCTACATCCATATGT
Organism: Protopterus annectens; assembly: GCF_019279795.1. Classification (NCBI taxonomy): domain Eukaryota; kingdom Metazoa; phylum Chordata; order Ceratodontiformes; family Protopteridae; genus Protopterus; species Protopterus annectens. Next base: position 1,092,700,027 of record NC_056727.1, on the reverse strand, counting down.
TCTATGGTAGCATATGCTCATAAGCCCATGCTTTGCTGGTGCAAAACCTAGTGCTCCCACTAGGTGTCAAGAAAGTGGTGAGCCAAACAGGACTCTCTTGTCCCAGGATGTGCAAGCTGGTAGTATTCACACGTTCCTATCCATCCTGGCCAACTCCGTCAGGTAATCAAATCACTAATCAAACTCAGGTCACCTGGTTATTTGTCAGAGTTTTATCATTCTATGCTGCTGGCAGCTTGAGGTCTCTCAAACTAGTCGACCTAAGAAATGCAAATACCACCTTTTATGCTATAGATATTCAGTGAGTTGACAGTTATTCCTGTACTGTCCTGAATGTCTTGTAACATGACTTCACTACATTGCAGAGGTGGTTTAATACTAGTTTCTTAACTTCAAAATGTTTATAGCTCAAAGCATGCAACCTGATACAACCTAAAAGTTAACAAAAAATGACACTTTCATTTAATAATCTTGTCAGCAACCCAGTTGTGCAGGTGCAATAAAAATAACTATTGATAATAGTAGACCCTGTGCTAACTACAATTCCACGTGTGGAAAAGACTGTTTAAAATATGTCACAGTATTGTTTCTTTCCACTCTTACTTAAGTTACCAAAAATAATTTTAGTTTCATGTCATAATCCTGTCAGCAATCCAGTCTTGCAAGTAAATTAAATATATATATATGGATAATACTTGACCTGATGCTAACCACAACTCCACATGTGGAAAAGATTGTTTGCAATATTTCGCAATATTATCTTTTTTTCCTCTCAAGTACACAGCTGGTATGCCTTGTTACTACTGAATTATGAAGAGCTATTATTTTATTTATCCTTTGTCGACCAGCTTAGTAGCCTTTTTTCAGGGGAGACCCAAAGTGGTATTTGTAGTACTAGAGTAAATTTTGGTCAGGCCAGTAGGGAACATCCCTCATTCTTTTGATAGGTCCCTTGGGATCTTTTACATCCATCTGAGCTACCACCAATGTAGGCAGAGGGACCCTCAGTTTAACATCTTACTTGAAGAACAGTACACTCAGGAGTGCAGCACCCAGGAACCCAACTACCTAGTGTGGGAATAGAACTCTCAGCCATCTGCACGAAAGAAGAGTGGGCTACCTGTTGAGCCTCTGACACAGGTATTATCAAAAACATATTAATACCCAAATTAGAATATGGCTTCCTCAGCACCACATCAGCACAAGAACAAATACTTCTTTATTCTAGACTGCCTTCAGTAAAATTTGTCAGATCATAACACTCACAGAGAACTACTTTAAAATGTTAATTTACCCATCACAAGAGTTATTTTATTACCTGAATTATTCATATTTTGGAACTGCAGCCATTGCCCTCGGTTTGGAAATAAACTTAAATTCACAGTACTGTTTTCCCTCTGCCAGCATTCAAGTTCATGCACTTTGAAATGACTAGTTTTTGTGGCCCTGTGACAAAAGACAATGCAATAATGACTGTCACTAAAAAAGTGTAATCACAAAACAGTGGTCACTTACTAAATCACTGAGTCTTGACACTAAATGTAGCATTTTACAAGTACTTTTGCAACCAATTTTCACCTCTATGCCTGCTGTACCTGTGAGCATTAGGAATTCTCTGAGAAACTACAATCTTGATCTAAAAATGCAAATTACAGCAATCACAAGTTAGAGTGTTAATCAAGTACTACACTGCATTCCTGCCTGGCATTTGTCTTTCTTACTTTCCACCACCAAACATTTATTCTCAGAATTAACTCCTGCTATTTAGAACTTCATTTCACCTAATATTAGGTACAGTGATTCATCTAGTGACTATCAATGCCAACGTTTAACTGTTAATGAGTTACTCGATCCTTCTTTTCTTTTCTTTCTTTTTTTTGAAAAGCCTCCTGTTATTACTCTTCCATTTACCTCTCCATTCTGTTAACCTTCTAAGTTTTTTATGCTACTGTGTGTGTGTGTTGTACTCAGGAAGACTCAGCTGTAGCAAAAAGCTGGGGTTTTAGATTTTTTGTTGTTGTAGCTTAGGCAATTATGACACAAAAGCTGCTGCAAGTACATTTTAACATCTCTCAGTGAAGAATATTTAGACAATGCATAAATGTATTGTGTACCTTGAATTCATTACAGTATCGGAGTGCAAATTGCTATCTTTTTTAAGACACTGTCAGCTGAACCAGTGACTCACTTCCTGCACACACTTTTCCTGTTTACATTTCTGTAAAGATCACTTAATTCATATTTAAATTACTGGATAAAATAATGGTGAGTTTTGAGATAATAAGCTATAGTGTTTGTTCCTGACAAAGAACACAAATAAATCTGTGACTCCATAAACTATGTTCAGAATTTAAGATATGTAGTCCTTTATTAAGGGAAAGGGCTTATAAATATTTTTGAAAATCTGTCATCTTTATAAACATGAATCTGTTGGGGTTGAAAAATCTACTGCTCCATTATAATTATTTAATATAATTATAATTATATAAGTGCAAATGAAGAACGAGTCTACCATCACTTTCAATACTATTGAAAAGATTGTCTTCAGACAGCTTCAGATGTGCTTTACCCTTTACGATGTAATAATTTAAGAGTGTAATTCCCAGTATTCAAATGTGACAGCTATAAATTAGATTCATACAGCCTAGCAGCTGTTTTGTGAATATATTAAACAGATGTGACATGGAATCAGTTGTGTAAGATCCAGTATTCCTTAAGTAATTTCTTCCTGATAAAAACATTGATGTCTTCCTTTGTTTCTTCACAGGTGGCTGGTATGGTCCAATGCTCCATTTTTAGCTATAATGTGAAAAGAATGGCAAAAACAACTGAAAATAAAAACAATAGTATTACATGTAGGAAGATGTTTTTCCTGTACGTTGTACTAAACAAGTTCAGTAAATACAAATGATTGAGAATTAGTGAGTATTTTTAACATATTTCACCCCACTGACCATTGGTCCTCCTCTGTGAGTTGACACCATTCACTCTCTGTCAATCACATCCTGGAAAGTGTCTTAGGTGAGTCAGCTAGAAGGAGCTCTAATTTATGCAGACTTGAAAGCAGTTTTTCTCTGGTTAGCTGCAGATATCAGTCTTCACTGTAGCCTTTTGATGACCAAGTCAATCAACAGTCTTAGGTTCATAGGTTCATAGGTAGGTACTAGGCTATCTGCCCAAAGGCATTTATAAGCCTAGCCAGAATGTGTTGGCTTTCATTGCCCCCTTAGATTAGTTCCCTGTGCCTTTGTTCAGCAGACCCACTGAAGTGATCACCGGGGTAAACTTTCTGTTTCCCATCCACTCGTCAAGGTTTCTCTTGAAGAGAGCTAGCGAGGAGCTCTGCCTAATGTAGATTGGAATCTTGTTCCAAAGCATGGGAAGTCTCTGGGACAAGAATCTATCCCTCCAGCACGTCCTGTTTATTGTTGTGGTGAGGTTTAGATCCCTAGAGCAAGTAGCTCGAGGGGATAAGGTTTTCTTTAGGTGGAGCATGTCCATCAATTCTGGGTTGGACATGGCCTTGTATGTCAGGCAGAGATCACCTCTGAGCAGGCGGTACACAACTGAGTACAGCTGGAGTTTCTTCAGTTGAGCTGCATAGGGCATCTGTTTGAGGCCAGTGATCCTCTTGGTGAGGAATGTCTGTGGTCTTTCCACCTGTTGTAGGTGTCTTGTAAGGTACTTCCCAAATGGGGTGTTGTACTCTATGATGGGTCTGATGAGTGATGAGAAGAGGGGCACAATGACCTCTTTTGATCTGGATGCAAACCCTTTTGTGATTAGGTGGGCCACATAGAAGGATTTTCTAACCACTTTGGCAATGTGGTTATCAAAGGAGGGATTACTATCTACTTGGGTCCCCAGATCCCTTATTACATTTTCTGTATTTAGGGGACTACCACCTATGTGGTAGTAGGTACTTTGTTATTTCCAAAGGGAATAACTATGCACTTTTTTGCATTTAGCTTGAGGCCATGATTTTGACACCAGGTATCTGTCTCAGTGAGACCCTTTTGGAGGAGGTCTGTGTCAGCTGGTGAGTCAATTATAGCCCCTAATTTGCAGTCGTCTGTGAACTTGGTAAGCCATGGTCCTCTTGTGCTTGTCTGTACCTCTGAGAAGTATATGCCGAACAGGAGGGGTCCTAGGACTGAGCCCTGGAGAACGCCACTTGTAACCGGTTTAGAGTCAGACCTAGCTCCCACAATTCTCACCATGTGGGTTCTGTCCCTGAGCCAATTGGCAACCCATCTTGTGACATAGGGGTATATGTTCAAGCTGTTGAGCTTGTCTATAATACCAGAAAGGGGAATGGTGTCAAAGGCCTTTATGAGGTCTAGGTAGGCTGTGTGTACCACCTTTCCCTCGTCTATAGCCTTGGTAACTGTCTCAAAGAAGTCCACCAGGTTTAGGAGGCATGATCTGCCCTTAATAAAGCCGAACTGGGTAGGGTCCAGTGTTTGGAGGTTCCCAATGTCTCTGTTAATGAGTTCCATGATGATGCGCTCCATAGCCTTGCAGACCAAGCTAGTCAGGCTTATAGGGTGATAGTTCCTGGGGTCTGTTGTGGCTCCACCTTTGTGGAGCAGAATAACCATTGCTGTGCACCACTCTAAGGGTATGTAGCCTGTGGAGAGGCTGAGTATGAACAGTGTGTTTAGGTGAGGGGTGAGCTCATGTAGGACGCAGCCTGGGACACCATCTGATCCCATTGATGCTGTGTTTGTGGCTTTGAAGAGGGCTATTTTAACCTGACTGTCTGTAATTTCAGGGGCTCTACATTCTCCTGGTATGGTTACGGGCCCTTTTGGGGGTGAGGGGGGGGCGAAGTTTGCACTGAACCTGTCTGCCAGGATGTTGGCAATATCAGTTGGTTCAGTGTACTTTGTGCCATTCTGCACTAACTCTAAGCATTGCCACTTAGATTCTTGACATTGCTAAAGAATGTCTTGTGGTTATCTTTGGAGTCCTTGGCAAGTTTTCTTTCAAAGCTCGCCTTGGACAATTTTATGAGGGCTCGTAGTTTCTTGCTGATACTAATCAGGGATTTCTTCCCTTCTTGGGATTTTACTCTTTTTCTGTACTAGTTTCCTCCTTCTATTGTATAGCTTGTTTATGGCAGGGGTCCACCAGACTGGTTTCTTTTTCTTGGAGGAGTGAGTCTTGGTTTTGCTTGGGATAGCACGAGCCATGCATTCTTGTAGGTGCCCGTAGAATGCATTAGTAAAGGATTTTACAGCTTGGACAGCATTATCCTTTAGCATGGGGGCTTTGTAACTTTCCACCTCTATCTTAAGTAATGTGAAGTTTGCTTTTGAAAAGTTTTTCTTGGTGGTTTCCTTCTCCAGAGGTGGAGGCAGAATATGGATATCCAAAGTGATTTATTTATGGTCAGATCTAACCAGCGAGGGGTTGACCTACAGTGTGGAACACCGATCGCCCATGTTGATGATGATCAGGTCCAATATGTTGTTACCTCTGGTGGGAGTGTTTACCAGTTGTTCCAGGGCATTTGAGTTTATAAATTCTAGGAAATGTTGGCAAGGGAGTTAGTACTTGAGTAGTTCTCCCAGTTAATGTTTGGGTAGTTGAAATCACCCAATATTAGGACCTTTATGTTACCCAGTGTTTCCAGAAATGCGGAAAGGAGGTCCTGGGACATGGTGGGTGATCTGTAGTAAGCTACAATTTGAATTGCAGTTTTTCCCATTGTTAGCTGCACGTGGATAATCTCTGAAGCATCGTGCTGTGCCACTAACCTGGAGGTGTGGGTATCCTTGATTAATATGGATACTCCCCTGCCTTTTGTATTTCGGTCTGGGTTCTGTGGCCGAAATGTATGGTATGAATTGTAGCCTAATAGTGCTGGGGTGCTCTCTGGAGCCTTAAACCAGGTTTCTGTTACTGCACATATATCGATTTTCTCCATACTGAGGAGTGCCTCGAGTGTGTGCATTTTGAGGTTTAGACTTCTGGCATTGAGTAGTATTACCCTCAGATTTTTGTTACTTGTGCTATTTACAGTGGTGGGTTTGTCTTTTGAGCCTTGCCTAAAAAAGGCACTATGGGGGTGGCAAGAACCTTGGCCAGTATTCAAAAGCCTAAGGATAACAGTTGAAAGCCATCTGTAGCGAAGCAGCGTGGCTTGTCGAGCATGTCATCCCAAGCAGACAGACACTGGATCCCCTTTGAATGACACCAGAAACTTAGCCAATTGTTGAAATTGATAATTTTTTCTTTATATCGTGGTATCATTCTTGGTGAGGGCAGGATGCTACTCAGGGTCAGGGTCATACCGGCCTAGGCTACATGATCAGAGAGCTCTTCCATGTCTCTTTTCATGTAGTCCAGGGAGGTATGGCTCAGATCATTCACACCAACATGGACAATGACAGAGTCATATTTGTACTTGTTTTGGAGTGACCTGAGTGCTTGTGTTATGTGGCGGATCCTGGCACCCAACAGGCAACTAACAGTAACCTTCTCCTTATTTAGCCTAGTGGTTGGGACATCAGTGTGCCTGACTATAGAGTCACCTATTACTAGTATGTTGGGTATGTTATTTTGCCTTGAGGGCTGTGATTGTGTGGCACACTGGTTTTGTGAAGTATGTGTTTCATAGTTTGTGTTGGGGGGTGGAGGTTGCTTGGATGTCTGCTTTGGAGGGCTCTGTTGCTTTTGCAGATTTTTATTTAGAGCGTCCGAGTATATTTTCATGCATTTACGTGTGTTTTTTGCTGGTGCTGGTTTAATGGGTCTATGTGAGACTGGTGGTGTGATGCCAGTATTTCCCTTCTCCTCTTGACTGTCTGATCCAGTCTTGAGTTGAGAGAGCTTAGCCTCCAGTTTGGCTGTATAATTGCATCTCTTGCATGTATTAATGTTTGGTGGTAGAAGGAGAGGGTTGTCTGTGTACATGAGGCAGTTGTAACATTGCCTCAAAATGCCCAGATTCACCAGTTGGACTGGAGAGTACACCTGAAACTGCCCTTTGGACATGCCTGGATAGGTACAGTAAACTGTTTTACTGAATGGCTGGTAAGGTCGAATAGAGAGACTTATCCTTCTGTAGTGCTAGGGTTTATAAGTGCTTGCTATGAGTTTTGAGCAAGTGCCGGGCTGAGAATTGAATGGCTTGAGTGCTTAAGTTGAAAGTTTGTCTAGTTCCAAGGGAAAATTTGAAGAGGAGACTTTGTAGAGCCAGGAATAGTTATATTCTAGCTAACCAGCACTGTCCGGCGCGCAAAACCGGGCAAATGCGATTTTTATAGCAGGGAAATGAAAGAGATAGAAATTAGCCCAAAATGGCCAATAAACTACTACTTTCTGGGCTGAAACCACTCCTCCAGGGACAGTTAGGCTGCTCAAAACTCCCCTCTCTTACAGGTGAACAGAGAAACTTCCTTCAATCCAAGTAAGGTATGGGCAAACACAGAGATTTGTAACACAGCCCTGAATTCAGCACTAACCTGAAAACTGGACTATACTAGCTTAGAAAGGCAGGAAACAAGTATATATATATATATATATATATATATATATATATATATATATATATATATAGATATATATGTATAGATATATATATATTTTTTCAGAAAATAAAGCAGATACAATAAAAAAACACTTTAAATGCGCATAAAAAGATGCTTATTGTTATATATCTCACTTCAGAGTTGTAGTCAATGCCCTTAGTAATAAAGTAGGAAGAAACACAAACACAGTAAAAGCAGATGAATAAAGTGCAAATGTATTGCTTTATTTTTATAAGTTACCCAGTTAACCAGAAAAAAACTCAAAACTGAGCCCTGTTCCAGCAGTCTTCAATCAGACAAGTTCTAACTGCACACTCCCGCTACTAGGGTGCAGGGGAAACTTCTCCAAAAAAGATGGCCTGGATCAGTGCTCAAGTTATACAAATAAAGCTAGATTCAGCAGGCCTGAATCTGGTCCTATGCTACAGCAACAAGGAGCACCAATTTCAGAAAGAAAAAGTTCGAATAAGCAGGCACAATAAGCCTGTGACCAAAAATCACCAGATCAGAAGGGCAAAATCCAGCCTCTCCTCCCACAAGAGTGCAGACCACAAACCTTCTTAATGTAGAATAACTGGCCTGAAGCCCAAGTGCTTAAACCAGAACTAATACACTTTTAGAATAGCAGACACTGAGCTTTCAATCAGCATTTCCCAGCTTAGAAGTATGTAAGCTACCTGTCCTGCCACAAACAGTGCAGACCACAAACCTTCTTAATGTAAAACAACCGGTATGAAGCCCAAGTGCTTAAACCAAAAGACTTAGAATAAAAGTTACAATTTAATAAGGCTACTACCAAGCAGCAATAAGTGCAGCAGAATAAATAAAACTGAGTACTTTTAAGAAGAGGCAAAAGCAAAATAAAGCAGGAGGAAACACAAATACAGTAAAAGCAGATAACATTTTTTTTCACAGACTATCATAACCTGGAAGCAAACGGTTTACAGGAGAGATACTGAATCGCCACTGGACCTTCCATTCAACCTTAAAGCTCACAAAATGGCCTGCCACTCCCCGGATACCAGACATCCATCAGTGTATACGCAGGATCACAGTGAAGTCCTCAGTAATGTGGACAGATAGACATTTCCTATTAACCTATAACCTCTCTATCAGGTGGCTGAAATAATCACTCTCATCACCAGTAGAATCTTCTACATTGCTATCTATTCCTAAGTGTTCCCACACACCTACAGGAAGAGAACCCAACATTGTCATGGCAGCAACAAACCTACAATCCAGTTCTTGGCTACATCTCTGACACCCATAAGACTCTACTTGTAGGAAGAAAGCAGCCAACCTGAACATTATTCCATGTGCATGATTGGCAATGTAGTGTCAATCTCTCACTCCCTTCCTCCCCTGTGTGGTTCCTCCATTGCCTGAGGCACAACTTGGGACTTGGGTTATCTGCTTCTTAGGGCTTTATCCCTGTATGCCATGGATCCAGAACTACAATCAGTGAATGTAATCAAGTAGACAATAGTTATGGGTGACAGGGAATAAAAAATACCATGTAAACCAGAGTTCTTGCAACATGTGCAAACATGCTAAGCTGAAAAGAGTATTTTTGAACATTATTGCAACAGTGAACATTCCAACATAATGAGTATTTTCTGACTTAATGGACCGAAAAAGTCCTTTGACATCTCTTAATATATATAAGTATACATACATACATATATATATATATATATATATATATATATATATATATATATATACATATATATATATATATATGTATATATATATATATATATATATATATATATATATATATATATGTACATATATATATATATATATATATATATATATATATATATATATATATATATATATATATATATAGATATAGTGTGTGTGTGTGTGAGACCATTACATCTCCTCATCTCATTTGAGCTCACATCATGTAATTCAGTTATAAGAATTTATAATGAGAGTTCAGGAAAAAGTGATGCAAGAATAAAAGCATATTTTTCAGGGAGGCAACCCTCCCACACACATGGTCATGTGGGAGACTTCACACCTACCACGTCTAAGTTTACTATTCTCACTTTGAGCTTGTTTCTAGCGCCAATGTAACATCTCTCTTACTCTTTCTTTGAGGTGCACCGGTGTCAGAGCACTAAAAACCTGCAAGTATGTGAGCATTACAATATTATTCTAATGTGAGAGGTTAAACATGAGCAACTGACACCTAGCAGTATAATGCACAAACAAGTGTGACTTGAGCTCTGGTGATCTGATTAAGTGAGTGTAATTTTATATCTGTCTCTCTGTCTCTCTCTCTCTTTCTCTCTACACACACACACACACACACACACACACACACACACACACACACACACACACACACACACATATATATAAAATGTATATTTATATATCTACATCTACTATATATATATATATATATATATATATATATATATATAATGTATATTTATATATCTACATCTACTATATATATATATATATATATAATGTATATTTATATATCTACATATATATATATATATATATATATATATATATATATATATATATATATATATATATATACATATATGGGTCTACCTGAAAATGCAGAAAGTCCACAACGCCGACAACAAGAACACCAACACCAGAAGATCGACAATGGAGATGATCAAAAGATGAGAATCCCGATGCTGAGAACACCGACATGTTAAGGTAAGTGTGTGATAGGGACGGATATTTGGGTCAGGGTGTGGGTAAGGTGTGTGATAGTGACGGACGTTAGGGTAGGGTGCGGGTCAGGTAAGTGTGTGATAGTAATGGACTTTAGGTTTAGGGGCAGGTTAAGTGAGTTAGGGTTAGGGTGCGGGTAAGGTAAGTGTACGATAGTGACAGACTTAAGGGTTAGGGGCAGATTAAGTGAGTTAGGGTTAGGGTGCAGGTAAGGTAAGTGTGCGATAGTGACGGACCTTAGGGTTAGGGTTTGGGTTAAGGTTAGTGCATAGATAGTTGTGTATGTAAGGTTTAGTGTAGGTTTGTAAGGTTTTTGGTGTGCTTGTGTTGTGTGTGTGTTTTTCGGGAAAGGCATTTGTTTTGTAGATTGTCGGGATTGTGGTTTGTTGGGCATGTGAAGTTTTGTGTTTTTGAACTTTCAGTTTCTTTTGGTTTTGTCGTGTCGGTTATTTCGTTGTCAGTGTTTTGGCGTGTCGGTGTTATCAGGTAGACCCATATATATATATATATATATATATATATATATATATATATATATATACATATATATATATGTATATACATATATATATATATATATATATATATTTTATATAGATATATATATATATATATGTATATATATATATATATATATATATATATATATATACACATACATATATATATATATATATAGAGAGAGAGAGAGAGAGAGACACACACACACACACACACACACACACACACACATACAGACACACAGAGACACACATGCGTGCATATCTAGCCCCTGTCCCTCTCTCACTCTCTATCATTTTTAACTAAAGACTCATCAATCTATGTATAATGTGCCATTAAAATATGAAAATGTATGTGCTAACAACCATCTCAAATGTATATTTTAAGCTCTGATTTGATAGAATTAAGTTTGTTAAAATGTGATGAGCTGGCAGCAGGTAATTCTAATTGCCAGAATAGCTATCTTCTGACTAATAGTAAACACAATTCTGTACATCTCTATGTTACCTGCACTTGTTCCAAGGCAACAAGCAAAAACATTTTGAAACTTTAGCATACAGTAGTATGCTTACAGAAACTATTATACATTTTTTTTTATTTTATTCGAGTACATATGGTCCTGTATCCTCTGTTGACATTTTTTACTAGCTCTCCCTACATAAAAGGAAGAACGGAAGGTGCAACTGGCTAGATTGATCCCACTTTTTGTGTTGCATATAAAATGACTCAGCTCCATAAGTTTTTTCGTGTTCTGTCATTGCATCACTTTCTTCCTCTGGTTTATGATGCATTATAAATAGATTTATGAGTCTTGAGTTTTTAACATTTAAGTATTTATTATTGATGTTCTGAGCTTTGAAAAAGTAATTCATTGGTTCTATCACTGCAGAAGTTGTTTCCATCCAGGACTCAGTTTGATTCCTATCCACTTTGCCTCACTCTCCACCCAACTCCAACCCCACCCACCTCTGACATCACTTCCTTTATACTAACATTAAGTCTCCCATCCTAAATACTAACCTATCACAAATTACCCCCACACTCCCAGATTCAGCAAAGTAACACCTATTGCAGTACTAACCAATCAACTACTGCCTGTCACCCCTCCCAACTTCAGACAGTTATCATCTGATTTACTTACCATCACATACACTTATCAGTGCCCTTACACAAATAACTACCATTATCAGTGCCCTTACACAAATAACTATCCTTATCAGTGCCCTTACACAAATAACTACCATTATCAGTGCCCTTACACAAATAACCATCCTTATCAGTGCCCTTACACAAATAACTACCATTATCAGTGTCCTTATACCAATTGTGCTCCTTAATATCTCTGACTCTCTTCAAATATCATTATTCATTCTCTTTTAAGTTTGCATTACTATACAATTACAGCTACCTCACTATAAGCTAGTATTCTTATCACATATTTTTTGGGGGGTTTCATTACTATTTCATCTTTATTATCAGTGATGCAGGACATTCCTCAATACAAACAGTTTCTTGTTTTATCCAGTATTTTCTTAATACTTTATTGAATAATCATAACATAGGTAAACATACATTTTTGTAAAACAAAGCAAACCATATTAACATATTCTTTTGTGCAATTATTGTTAATCCAGCTTTACATAAATTGATCAATTCCTGCCTTTGCTTAAACCTCACCCCTTCTCCAAAACATAATTCTGCATGCATTGTTCCCATAATTTCCATTTTTTCTATGCAAGTTGCTCATATAATTTTCTAAAGATCCCATTTGAGGTTCTTTTATATGTTACAATATTCAATGCTTCAAATAAGGTGAGTCTAGGCAATTTAGATCCTGTATCCTATCTCAAAAAATAATTTCCTTAGTTACAACCATTTCTCACCCAATATTTCAGTCAGAGTACTCTATAGGGAATTTTAGTCTTCCAACTCATTACATTCCCAAATCACATTCCTGATTACATCTTTTTCCCCCATCACACCTCTAACATTTGGCATCTACCAGAGGGAAAAAATATGTGGAGTCTACTTGAGTTATAAAATAACTATGCAAACACTTCCAAACAAAAATCCTAAATTTTCTAGATTTTGTTGTATATTTGGTAGTCATACTTATGTTCTGCCATTGCTTCCTTGTTAATTGCTTATCCAATTTTTTCCCAATCTTTTCTAACCTCCTTTAATTGATTCCTATAGTTATTATGCAGTATTTAATATGGCAAACCAATTATCCCTTTCTAACAGACTCTTTTGTTCGAGAGTCAACTAAAAACTCTATCAGAACAGTTCTTTCACTTAGGATTCCCCTATCCCTTTCTCTTTGACTAAACTCTGATATCAGTCTCTGATAGGGAATGCAGTCTCTAGCCTGCAGTCCAAATGTCTGCTTATTCTTTTCCCATTCTATTACCTTTCCCTCTCAAGTTATTTGCTCACAATACCTTGGATCATTTGCCACTTTTCTCCAGTAAATTCCAACCCTCTGTTGCCTATTCTGTGTAACAACAGTTGGAGTCATCCCTATCGGCAAAATCCCCTTTCTTCATTCTTGTGTTGACTTAGTTCTTAGAATACTTTTTGCTGCTTTATGAATATAATATTCTGTATGGCTGTTGTTATTCTTCTTAAGGATCTGCATCCAAAATACAACTCTCTCCTTATTTCTTGAATTTCCTCCCTGCTTCATTATCATCCCTTTCCACTTTGAATTATAGCTATCTGCTTGTGTTATGCATACGAGTCTTACTGTGTAGCTCTAAAATATTTTTTCAAATCAGGTACCCCTTATCTGTTCCACTGGAAGGATCAACATATCACACTTGAATCTTGACCATTTTCTCCGATAAAATCCTTCAACTCTTTAACTACTGTCCACAATTTCTCCTCTGGTTGATAAAAATATACTTAAATACTTCTTCATTTCATCTTCCTATAAATATGGGTATTGCTGAACCAATTTGTGTGTGGGCGCATAGTTTACTGTTATAGCCTTTGTTTAATCTTCATTAATTTTTACACCCTGAAAAGACCTGAAACTGCCTCAGGATGCTCCACAACCTGAGATGCCCTTTTCTGATTTGGTCAGTTATAAAATATCATCTGCATATAAATCCAACTTTTTTGATTACTGTACCAATTATATCCTTAAATTTTGAAGTTCCTTATTTTCTTTGGCAATGGCTCTAAATATAATGCAAATAATAAGGGTAAAGAGGACACCCCTGCCTGGTTCCTCTGTTCAGACACGGCTTACCAGAGAGGAACACTCCCACTTTAGTTTTTGCTCCTGATCCCTTGTATATCTTCCTAATTAACTTTGTTATTGTATCAGGGAATGCAAATGCTTCCATTGCCCTACTCATAAAATACCAGCTTCCTCTGTCAAGTGCTTTCTTCATTCTGCTTCCCCCTGCATCATTATTGTTCTATTAACGTTGTCAATTGTTTGCCTCCCCACCACAAAATCACATTGATCCATATTTATCAATTTTGGCAACACTTTTGCCATTCTTTTAGCTATTTTGAACATAAACAATTTATAATCATGGTTTAAAATTGAAATGAACCTATATGAACCTGGGTCTGATGGGTCTTTACTGTCTTTAGGTATTACAGCCATCATTACTTTCTTCCAGGATGTTGTTGCATCCCTTCCTTTTAAAATATAGTTAAACAAAACCTTCTAGATCTTTCTCATTTTCTTCCCTCCCAGCTTCCAAACTTCCACAGGAATGCTATTTATTTCTGGAGAATTTCCTGCAGATTGAATGCATGTTAAATTGTTTTATCTCATTACCACCTATCTTAACTGTTAATTGTTGAATGGCATCTGTTTCTAAGATTGGCATAGTAAGTCTTTCATAGATATTCCCTTTTGTGCTGCTTCTTGATTTCCAAATTTCTCTGCTTTATACATATTTTCAACAATTTTCCAAAATATCTCTAAAACCTGTACAGTATCTGCAGTTATTTTTCCTGTCATAGGCTCCCTAAGTTTGGTAATAACCATTTCCTTATCTATATAACTGTCACATCTTAATCATATCTCTTTTTCTTTTACTTGTACCCATTTTTAAATGTAATTTTCATTTTGTCCCACTCACTAGCTATAACAGCTGAAGGAATTTCTATTTTCCCTAGTAATGCTCAAATAATTTCCACTAATCATTCCTTAAAGTCTTCTGTTTTTAACAGGCAGATGGAGAAGTGCCAGTGTTTTATTTTTACTTTATTACCATGCACTTTTATCTTAGTTGTTATTGGCACATGATTTAAAATAGTCATTGGATATATGTCAAAGCTTTTAATTAAATGCACATGTTCTTGTGAAATGCAATTTCTTTTGAGTATAGCACAGTTATTATACCTTGGATAATATGTAAATTCTCTACGAGTTTGTACTACTGAATTCATGTCTCCATACCAAATATTTTCATAAATATCTTCAGAAATCTACCCTCTTTTGTTATATTTTTCCATCTAGGTCCCCTCGATACATCATCACGGTTGCAAATCAAGTTCCAGACCCCACTTATAAATAACATTCCCTGCTGAAATATAATTATTAATCTCCAAAAAAATCTTAAAATAGCAACTTTAGGTAGAATATAAATACAAAAATCTATCACTATTATATTTTTTTCTCTTCTATCACTATTTGATCTCCTCTAGCAATTAGTATAAGTACCCCTCATTTTAATTGTCCCTGATATTCTAAAATCCTTTTTTTATCAAATTCACATGATCACTTCTTTCCAAATGTGTCTCCTGTAGCATTGCTATTTGCACACTACATTTCTTAATATAACTTAGTACATTTACCTTTTTGTGTCTTTTTGTGTATACCTGTGAGGCCATTCACATGACAAAATAATATGGATAGTGTAGCCATTATGATAAGAAGTTAGTATACCCAACTATTATGTATATATATATATATATATATATATATATATATATATATATATATATACATATCAGCTTTTTAAAATGTCTAGTTCCAGTTTTTGTGTTACATGCACCTACTAATGCTTGGAAAGTTGATCATTTATTCAGTTGTTTCTTGTCATCTCCATTTGAACCTATGTCTCATTGTACAAGACTTTGAGTTTTAATGAAAACCCTCAAACAAAAAAAAAAACACTCCCCAGAGCACCCCGTAATCGTTTAACTTAAAACAAACACACAAAATTATATACAGCTTTAAATAATTAAGTTTAGCTCTCCTGTTAGGAGCAATTGTCCCAAATTTACACCTGTACCCACAGGCATTATCTAATGTGAAATTAAGATTATCCATTCTTAAAGTGCAAGTTACAGCCAGTGCTCCTACTTACACTAATTGTTGTCTGTTCTTGTATTATCTTTATTCCCCTCCCAGATGTGAAAAACACCATGTATGCTTTCAGAAAACACTACCTTTTACCCTGAAGAAAAAGTACATTGGCGATCTTTAAGTACCACCAAATTATACAGTGTTGTAGTAAATGTTCTGAAGTATTTTGATACCAGGAAACTGGTATCTTTTATTCACTTCCAATAAGTTCATACTTTATGTTTTACTAAGCTGCTTGCTCTTGTACCTTTTAATTGTATGTTTCTCTCAGCAAGCAATTTCCAGAGCTCTCAGTATTTATTACTGGACCTATAATCAGGTTCTGTCCATGGAAACATAAGAAGAGAATGTACAGCTGCCCCCAGGTGCAGATTTCTCAACTCACACTGAAGATTTATTTGGTAAAGGAAAAATTTCTATTACATTCAAAGTATGCTCTTCTTTTAATATTACACATCCTTACAAAAGAAACGTGTTACTAGATTAAGCCAATAGCATTAATACATTCACCTATGCAAAAGTAAGACAAGACATCTCAACTCTATACATGTTATAAGAAGTGCACTTTTATACCCCACCCTTCCTAGGATTACAGCATATTAACTGGATGTGCTTTTATCCAATCTTCTATTTTTACATTGCAATGCTTACATTTCTTAAAACTAAAAAAAATACTTGTTTACCTTGGTGTTTTTATCATACAATCACTGAAAATGCTTTACTATATAACATGCAGTTTATATAATGAAATGTATTATATAAGAACAAAAATGGTTTTACTTACAGTTAGTCTTTTTTGTCATTAATCTCCTTCCAAACATTAATGACAAGAAGTCAGTTATATACCTTTCAGTACTCCCACATGTTTAACAAGTCAAGAAAACTCCAAACTTTGTCTGTCACTTTTTCTTATAAAGCTACAATTCACAAATGTGGTTGATGCTTTACAATCTCACATTTATTCATTAATTTCAGTGTTGCTATTCTTCCTGGTGTTCATTTCCATCTCCCAACCCCAGACTCCAGGTCAGGTCCAAGACAGTCCAGATTCTTCTGGTCAACTCCTGTGATTTTTTCCTGCATGTGAATCATTTTCCTTGGGAACATTGGAAAAGGTTTCACTGGCAAATTCTCTCTATGGTCTTTATGATCAGAAAAATGAGAAGCAGAGTCCCCTTGTGTTTGATGGCTCAGTTTTTGTGGGAGGATCTGTTTGTATACCCTCCTTAGTATGTTCTGCATCAAAAATGACTGATCCTCCAGAAAAAAAAATATTCTGAAGACTGCTGGATACATCAGCTTGAATCTCACACCTGCCTTTCAACATTCCCTGATTGCTGGGATAAATTTCTTTATTTTGTCTGGTATACAGTGAATAATCATTTCCACAAATACTCTACTGTCTCCAGTTTTAATACTTTGCCTTCTTCCACAGTTTTGTCAGGACCAACTATTTCTGCTGGTATGATTGCATCTTTTCTAAATACAGGTCTTGGCTGCTTTATCATGGCTAGGTTTGGAGCATACACCTAATGTGCCCTTTCTATTAACAAGTCCTGTTGTGGAAAACCAGTCCACTTGCTTATTTATGTTTTCATAAAATTAATACAGGCTGTTCCTTCCAGCTTTTCTAGTACTGCAGAAAATATCAGGTTTCCTCTGCGTGGTCTATCCTCTAACTCTACCATTTTTGAAACCATCCTCTAACTCTACCATTTTTGAAACTCTTCCTGAGAAGTCTGCTACTCAGCAAGCTTTTTCTTCATTTTGACCTCTGATTTTTGCAGTTTTATCAGTTCTTCTGAATAGTTGTTTAATGCTTCTTCTACTTTCCAGCCTTTTGTTATTTAAGTTGTTATAGTAATTAAATTTTTCATTTATTTTATTCAGCTCTGAGCACATTTCATTTATTGCTTCATCTAAATTACTGGAAGCCATCTCTTGTGCCAAAGCTGGAGTTGACTTGATTATCCCAGTCAGTGTGTTTTTCTTCACCTTTTCTAGATGATTTGCTTTCAGACTTTCTAAGTTTCTTCTTTGCTGGCATCGAGGCAATGTACTTACTAGCGAGTAACTGAATTTTACTAAAACTGTCAGAATTACTAATCCTTATCTCTCAGTCTTTTTCACACTGGAAGAGATGAAGTGAAGCTGTTGATCAGTGTGCAGCTATCTTGGAAGTCCCATTATTGACAGTCTAATATTCTCTCTGATAACCTGGTTACAACTAACTCTTTCCCATCATAACCTACTTTTGCTTGGCCACAGTCACCTGGCACCCCATCCAAACTCCACATCTCACCTTTACCATTACTTTTTATCTTCA
This sequence comes from Protopterus annectens, assembly GCF_019279795.1. Taxonomy (NCBI): domain Eukaryota; kingdom Metazoa; phylum Chordata; order Ceratodontiformes; family Protopteridae; genus Protopterus; species Protopterus annectens. Next base: position 1,092,681,612 of record NC_056727.1, on the reverse strand, counting down.
CTTCTTACTTAACTTATATTAGTTAAAGGCAATACTTACTTCAAATCTACTTCTTAAAAAATATTTAATCAGCAGCCCAATAAAAACACTTTCTTCATCAAACTGCTACAGCAGGAGACAGTCAACCAAATCCAGGCCCAACAGTCAGTGTAAAGCATTCCAAGACTGTAACAAGAATACTATCTCCTAACCTACAGCAATGGCAAAAAACAGCAAAAAATCACCTGCCTCAGCATTAACAGTGTAAACATCAAATGGTTAGCCCTTGAAGCTTGGCTTTGTGATGTAAAGCTACACATTTTGGGAATAACAAAAACCTGTCTGAAGGACAACCATTCTCCTTCACAATACATTAACTCTAGCAATAACTTATACCTAGACAATAGGCAGGGTCCCGGACAAGGTGTAAGGGTAGTAATACTTATTAGTAAGATTCTATCAACTACTATCAAAAAAGTAAGCCTTACATCTAATGAAGCAAACCAAAAGCATAATTGGATATCAATACATATTGCACTTGGTGATCATACCAACTTGAATTTATGCATAGTTTATATTCCTCCACACCCTCATTAGCCATTTTATAACAATTAATGCAGGACATATTTGCTAATGGGGTACAATGCAACAGAATCCTAATAGGCAACTTTAGTTGTAATACCAGTACTGTTCTCAACCACAATCTGAATAAAATGTTTATATGCCCAGTGTGAAACAACTAGTCAAAGAAGCTACAAGACACAACTGGCTAATAGGCAATGACTATAATCTCAACTTCATCATAACCAACTTAAAAGTGAAATGCAAATAAGTGAGTTTGCTACCTTATACTCCAAGTAATCACTGCTCAATTCTTTCTACTTAATCCTTTAAAGCAGTAAAGAAACCATCTTGAAGCATTTCCTAATGACCATTCTCAGAAACTAAACATCAACTACTAAATGAGTATGTTTGAAGCACTGATCCAAAAACAGCTTTTGTCTACTTCTTGGAAAACTTTGAGCCAAATTCTTAAGACTCCATCTTCCTATTTCTAAAAAGGAAGTTAAATGTGCAGAAAATGCCCTTGCCTTACACAGCAATTAACCCAACTACTTAAATCACATATAAAATCTGCTTCTGTATATCTCCAGAAAAAATACCACTGTTATCTTCAGCTTGCCATATCATCACAATATTTCTCTTTATTCAAAATCCTATGCCCTACAACTTGTACTCACCAATATCTGAAAAGATTTTATTAGCATTTCCCAGCCATATACATAGTTTTGTGACACTGTTCATCTCCACCTCTATACTTCTAATATACTATTAGATAGGGATAGGTTAATTCAATCACCAAAAGGGAAACTGTCTAGGCTTAAAATGGTACACAAGGGCAGCTAGCCTAGTACTTATCTATGAACCTATAACATTAAACCCACTAATACAACTTTTCAAATGCTCAATGTTCAAGATCTACTAATGCATAAGTATCTTTTATACTGCAATGAATGTGTATTTTTTAATGTAGATTAAATAACATCTTTTCATTTATATTACTGAATCCCTGTTTAGAAAATGCTTGTAATATATTGGAGCTTTCTCCTCAGGCCTTTTCTAAAAAGGGTTGTTTGACTAAACCCAGTCAGGCAAACTTGATTAACAAGAGCAAAATAAAAGCAAAATTAATTTAAACAATAAAAATAAATACAATCCAGAGATTCCGCCTGGAATGAATTGAAATAGCAAGCCTCAAACAATCAATGAGATGAATGATAACAGTCACCTCAAGAAAAGGACCAGAATTGCTACTGAAGCAGCAAAGGACTGATTTCTTTGAGACAGTCAGACAGACCATTCTAGAATTAAGCATAAACATGTCTGGAAAAATCTAAAATCTTAATACAGCATCAGTGACTTCACACAATCAGCCAATAAGACAACAGGAAGGGTTAACTTTAATAAACATGACAGAAACTTCCCAAGAGACACTATTAATGACCTAACCAAGGACTATGTCTATGTTTAGACCCCCCCAACTGACAGGACAACACAAGTACTTTAGCAGCTTACAGCCCAACATTCTACTTTAGGCAACTCAGTGTTACAGAAGGCAGACCAACTCTTCTGAACATAAATGAAAAAGCCAGCTCTAAGCTCTCAAAGCTACCTCCTACTTTCATGAAAATGCCATCTGCCTTCATAGCAGCACCTAAGAGAAGTAAACTATATCATGCCCCCACCAGATCTAGCATCTCCTGTAGCTCCTCTTGTATGGTCTGCTTAACTTGCTTAGGGGCCTCTTTGGACCACTGAGGTTCTGCTTCTACACGGTACTTCTTCAGGTAACCTGGCTTACTAGTAAACATGTTGCTAAAATTCTGTAATGCTGCTTGGATCTCCTGAACCTGACTACCAGATAGCTGCACACTTCCCACTTGTCTCCTCCAACACAAGTATTTATTTATTTATTTTCTCTGTTTTCTGTCTCTCTGCATTCCCTTCATTTGAATAATGCCTTACTCTCATTCACATTCCTTACCTACAACCATTTACTGTAGGTACTTCCTTCTTTGGCTTATACTAGTTTAACAACCACCAAAGTCTTAGCAAGCCTAGTCATGCAACCCAACCCTGTTTTGTCCCTGAGCTCCCTGAACACCTGTATGGTGGATTATTTTAGTAAGGAGATAGAATATGGTGAAGTATGCTAGTTACGAGGTAGATAAGGATTATGTGGGGGTGGTATGTTAGCTGGATTAATTTACTTACCCTCAACCTCTGTACATCAGAAACATGGGGGCCAGACTGGGGGTGAATTTGCGATTTCACATCCAATGATCAAGCTTTCTTTTGAATAGGGTCAGGGATGAACTTTGTTTCACATAAATGGGGAGCTTAATCCATAGAGCTGGGATCCTTTGAGATACATATCAGTCTTTCCAACATGTTCTATTTATATCACAGGCAAAGCTCAGTTCCTTGGTTCTAGTGTTTCTGTTGTAGTTTGTTTTGGAGATGTGCAAGAGATTCATCCTAGCTAGATCAGAGGATACCTGATATGCCAGGAATAGATTACCTGTCAGTCAGTAACCTGTAGAAGAATAAGTACAGAGATAGGGCCTTAAGGTGAGCTGTGTAGGACAGGGCATTCATACCCTGGATTCTCCTAATGAAGAAACTTTGAGTGTGTTCCAACTGTTGCAAGTGCCTAGTTAGGTACATGCAAAAGAGGGCATTGTACACAAAGATGGGTATAATAAGGGCTTAGTAGAGTGGCACTATGACTTGCTTGGACCTGGATGCCATACCCTTGCTTATGAGTTGGGTAACATAGAATGATTTTCTTACTATCTTGCCTACATGTTGGTCAAAAGTCTGATTACTGTCTCCATATGTTCCTGGATCCCTAACTTTTGGCTCAACTCTTAGGGGTGTTTTATTGATGGACTAATTAGCTTGGTTGGATGATTTCCCAAAGGGCACTATAATACATTTCTTCGCATTGAATTTTAATCTGTGGCTTTGGCACCAGTCCTTTGTTTGTGATAGATCATCTTGTAGGATTATGTTGTCATGGGGAGAATCTGTGAGGGGGTTTCACAAGGGGTAGTAGGGTGTGAAGTTAGAGCTAAATTTATCATGTCTCTATGTCACCCTGGTCAATGAAGGTTGTGCCATTTACCACCAGTTCTCCACACTGCTGACTCTACCTTCAAGGTTCCTGACATAGCTGAAGAAGGTCTTGTGATTGTCCTTAGCCTGGGAAGCTATCCTGACCTCTTAATTGGCCTTGCAGGACTTTATTAGACCTCTTAGTTTCTTGTTTAGTTGAATAAGAGAGCTCTTGTTTTTGTGAGAGTTACTCTTTCTGATTTTGGTCATACTTTTTTCTTTTGTTGTATAATCCCGTTAAGGTAAGGATTCCACCAGTGGGGTTTGTTTTTGGTGTTAGTTCTGGGCTTACTTCTAGTAGATATGGCAGCCCATTGTAGTTGTCTACATGGTTGTACAGGATTTCTGTAAATAATGCTGCATAGCAAGCGGTGTTCTCAGAGTTTGGGGAGCTGTGAATTTTGAAAAACTGTGTCTTAATAGGGTGTAGTTACTTTAGAATAGTTTCTAACTGTTACAAGTTTAGTTGGGTTTTCTGGGTTGAGTTTTATTTCAAGGAAGGCAGTTTTGTGGTCTGACCTCAACAACAAGGACATGACATGGGGGGGGGGGGGGTTGCAGAACTCATGTTGGTGAGTACTAGGTTTGATAAATTTGACCCTCTGGTTGGAGTGAAGTTTATTTTTTATTTTAATTATTTGCTCAACTGGGTAAGTGGATTAATACATACATATTGTCTCTATCTACATCACAGTGCAGAAGAGCAACACTAAAGATCACATTCAGGGATATATTAGTCACTAAGCATTGTACTTTGTCAGGAAAGAGGAAATCAGACTGACTTAAGGAAAGCCACATGGATGTAAGCAGAAAGACAAACCACAGACAGTTTGTTCAGCTTTTTTATGATATGTTTCCCCAGAAAATTCTCCCTAGTCCACTTTATATTCTAAATTTACATTTTTGCTTCCCCCATTTTGTATGCGAGTCTGAATCTGTGATACTTCTGCAGTACATTTATGAGTCAAACTGTATTTTTTTCCCCCATTTTCCCCATTTTCAGTCAAGTCGACCATTTTTCTATCTCTGCTTCCTATCACTCAGCACATACTTCATATTTCACTTCTCTGGGAATATTTTGCTTCTGTCTCTAACTGCAGCAAGTATTTTTTTGCCAAACTGTTGAATTGGCAACATTTTTCACAACTCTTACTAATCAGAAGTTACATCTCATCACAGCATCCTTTTTTATGGTTACTAATATTTGTTTTCATGCTATCTGATACTGGGAGTAATTCAATAAAGCTTACACGGAGCTAATCTCTGTGTAAGCATAGTGGGGCGCCCTGAACATAGAGTTTGGAGGCTGAGCGATCCAGGAAACAAAGCTGGGGGTGTGCACGAGCCTCCCAGCACTATTCCGGCATGGAGGAGATGGCATAATGAAAATCACCTCATTTGCTGGGCTGGTGAAAACCATGTAAATGAGGTGAATTTGCGATTCAGCAAGCAGGCAAGCATCCATGTAGGAGCCATGTCTGCAGCAGAAATATATGCGGTTAATAACCGTGTACCAGACTGCAAAAATAAAAACAAGGTCCATGACAACTAAAAGTAAAGCATGTATTATATACATTAGGCATGCCAATGGGCAAAATTATGGCCATTGGTATGCAAAAGTTGCAAAATGCTTAAAATCAAAAATTTTTTTTGGCAGATATGGGCTGTTTAATTAAAGTGCAGCAGTGTGCAAACATGTGATCCTGTAAAAAATAAAATAAAAATAGTAAAAAGGCAATCTGAATGGTAAAATAAATTTTTACATTATACTGGCCAGCATGCAGACTCATACAATGGCAGGTTATAGTGGTTGCTAAGGACATGGGCTCTTGTGCAGTGCTGCAACTAGGATATACGCAATTAGGTGTATGTAAATGAGCTAAGTTTACAAAATGGATCACTGTGTCCATGGGTACCTAACCGTGTAGGGGCTATAACGTGGTGGTGTAGGCAGAAGAGGCAGCTGACATAAAAAGGGGGTGTATCATGCTTTGTGTAAGCTTCTGTTTGTGCTCAGCTAAGCACAGCTAAGCAAGGGGGCTGTGTCTGAGGCTGCTTAGTTGTGCTTAGCTGGTTTAAGAAATGCTGAGCGTGTTTGTGTCCAGGGGAGGGCATTTTCTGCTCAGCAATGTTTACACTAGCTCTGCAAGTTTGCACGGAGCACTGTGGGGCTTACAACTGGAGCAAATTAAAAAAAATAAAAGGAAATAGCAGACAAAAGGCAATCGACTATAAATGACTAATAAGGCCTCTGCCACTCACAGTGGGCCATTCAAACCCCTCAATAATGTAGCTAGCAGGTGGAATGTCTCATAGTCAACCAATAACACAGGCTGCATCTGCAGCACACCAGTATAAAGTATGCAAACACCCTTCAATCTGATTTTTTCCACATACTCAGCACCATTGGAATACACACTGGGGAATTTTAACTGACAAAATAATAGGGGCTGCTGCTGCTTTGCTACATCTCTACATGCTGCAGACTGAGGGCAGTGATGATGATAATGCTAACAACTGGCCCAGACTGAGGAAGAGAATAGTGTTCAGACCCAGGGTAACCTTTCAGGGGCTACATGAGCTGGAAATAGTAGAGTGCTACAGGGTGGACAGGGACAACTTCAGCAACTCACAGAGCTCTGCCGCCCTCACCTCAGACCCAGAGCCAACAGAGGGGAACCCATCCCAGTGAAAACAAAGGTATGTATAGCCTTAAGAATACTAAGTACAGGTACTTTCCAAAGACATACTGGGGACATCATAGTGGTCTCACAGGCATCTGCATCCAGAGTACGCCACCACTTCCTGGATGTCATGAAAACGCATGTCAGTGAGCACATTTATTTTTCCACCACCCCTGAGGAGAGTACCACCAATATGCATCTCTTCCACCATGTAGCAAACTACCCAGAGGTACTGGGTGTCATAGACTGCACCCATGTCCACATCAAAGCACCACCCAGTGAAGAGGGTAGAGTCTACATCAACCGCAAGGGCTATCACTCCATCAACTGCCAGGTCATATGCAATGCCCAGGGCATTATCATCAATGTGTGTGCTGGCAACCCTAGCAGTTATCACGACTCCCACATCTGGCACGCCTCACAGATGTACCAGGCATTTACCAGGGGTGACATCCTGTATGGCCATCTTGTGTGGGATGCTGGCTATGCATTGGAACCATGGATGATGACACCATCAGAAATGCACACACACACACACACACACACACACACACACACACACACACACACACACACACACACACACACACACACACACACACACACACACACACACACACACACACACACACACACACACACACTGAAGAATGCTATAATGAGGCACACGCACAAACTATGAACATCATAGAGTGTGTGTTTGGGATGCTCAAGGCATGGTTCTGCTGCCATGATATATCTGGTGGACCCCTGCAGTACTCTTCAGCCACATCTGCACACATGTTCATAGTATCTGCCATGCTACACAATATGACACTGTGGAAACAGCTGTGGCAGGAACATCACAGGGAAGGGACACACAGCTCCCCACTATTGCCATGGTCTCCACAGGCACAGGGGGACATTGAGGAGGAACCCCCTGAGCCTCTGCCCATAGGCAGACATAGGTATGTCCAGTATGCCTTGGCCTTGGCAAAGAGGCAATGCATAGCACATACACTGACACCCTAGGGACCCAGGGGCTGACACCTCTCTTTGTCTTGCACACACAATAAAAAGGATGCCACAGACATCACACTACCCATACTTTACCATGTATAGGCTGTGTACTGCATGCATCTGACAGTCAGCCCTCAAACACTGTCCTCACAACCACTGCACGCACAAGGTAAGTCACTCTTCTTAACAACAAATGTATGGAGAACTACGCTGTGGTAACATATTTATGGCATTGCTGCATATATGCAAGGGAATGGGGTAGCCTACCCGGATAGCAGCAGACAACTGACAGCTATGTGGGACAACAGGAAATGTCTCCCAAATACTGGCTGCCCTCAATATGCAGTAGTCCTCTAGGTGACAATACCCATTGCAGTGTATGTGGGGGCCTAACAAACTGAGGGGTCATAGGTCACATGCATGGATGTCAGTGTTGGAGTCCCATACACACCTCTCAGCCTCTTACAAGTCAGCTTCACAAAGCCGTAAAGAAATGTGTGTCAAGGGCCACAAATAGGGACAATTATGAAATATACCTCATCAAGACTGACACAGTCATATCACGGCAGGTCTTGCAGTTGCAGTAAGTCTCTGAAGAGTAAGAAGTCTGAAACTCAAATGTCTGTCATTGCTTTCTAACTTCTGTCTTTAATGATATTCCAGTATTTTCCAAGATAATCACAGTAGTATGCTAAATGGAACCAAAATATAAAGCATAAACGCCAAACTGGATTCGGTCCAGACCAATGGGTGACACTGAAAAGATACAGTTGCTGAATAGAATAACAAAGTTGCAAAGTATATATTCCAAATCGCAACACTTTATTTAAGCTCAATCCACAGGCTTTTCATCTGCCGAACGCCGACTTCTTCAGAAAACCGGAAAACACTTTTAAAATTAACCACATGGTTTAAATACATCCTAAAATATCACATGATCCCTTCATTTGCTCAAATCAAAAAACCTTAAAATACATTTGAAACAAAATTACTAACTCAATACATACGTATAAACCAAGTAAACAAACGAAGCAGTATTTACAAACCCAACAAGAAATAAGGTATAATAAAACTATAAAAAAAGAAAATAATAATAACAACATTTCAACTAGAGTCCATTACCCCACACATTACTGATGTTAAATAATCCAGATAAGCTCACCTGGGTGGGCTATTACCAAGGCTCATATCTCCTGTATTTATAAGTAGAGAACTAACTTTGGTTGCACAAGAATCCACTACTACAGACGAGCCTGAGTAAAATATATATCCCCTCCCCTGATGTCTATTCCACAGCTACACAAAAAACAAACAAAAATAATAACCTATTAAAAACTAGGAACCATTCGAATGGACCAGACTACACTCTAGAGAAGAGTGTATTTTAACATGCAAACCACGGTTTGCATCAAATGCTGGTCTGACACAATGGTGTTAAATAATGCTAATTCATAGTATATTGTATAAAACTGAGGAATAAATCAAATAAACATAAATGAAATAAAAATGAAATATGGAAACATCAATAGAACGAAAAAATAAAAAAATGAAAATAAAAATAAAAATACAAATACAACTAGAGGGATTTCTACAGTTTCATACAGACTCCACAGAGGTGACCTCTGTCTGCCATACAAAGCAATCCAGACCCTGCCTTGATGGGACTGGTGCATATCTGGAAGTCAAGCTCCACTCGAGCAACCTGTAGGCACAGCAGCAACCTGGTCTGTGATATCAATAGGACATGTAAGTGTGACAGGCTTGTGTCCTACTGACTCCACCATCTGTGGAATACACTCCCTGTCAACGCCAAGCAGAGTGCCTCAATAGCCCTTTTGAAGTGCACCCTGGATAACTGGATGGGAAACAGGAAATACACTCCTGGGATTCCACCTGTGTACCTGCTGGACAACGGCTCTGGGTGCTGACATGTCTAAACATGGGCTACACTCTTGTCTGCAAAAGTTATAAGGGCCTCAGGGCCAATAGCCTAGTAACCTCCTATGAACCTGTTAACAAATGTCTTTCAGCTGTTCAGCACATTACTCTATACTGCTCTGCCACTGACATTCCAGGAAATCACAGTGCTATGTAGAATATACCACACATATCATGGAAAACCCTGCTCAGTACAATGCACTCTGTACCCACACCAGGATATAATGTTTCAGTTAAGAAAGATACCACACAATCAGGAGATCCCCAGCCAGTATATCACTGAGGTGCTGGACTGTTTACACAGCTTCATCAGCCAATCGTCTGTAGACACAGCTCTCAACTGGCCAGATTTGGCCAGAATATCTATATTTTGGCTCATAATTGTGGTCTGTTCATCATAAATCTTGTATTTGTCTGGTAAATAACTGTGATGATCTGAGGATTTATGTCAGTAAGTAATGACATACATTTCAGTTTCAGATGTCATATATGTCAGAAAATGTCTGCTTAAACCTTGTTACTTCAGCAACTTTCTAAGTTTATAACAGCAATATTTAAATATCTCCCTATGTTTGGGCCATTGTCCACTCATTTTGGCAGGCTATCCCCATATTTCTTGCACTAACAGGTTGAGAGGTATGGCTGAAGCACACAAAACCCAGGACCGGAGTACAGCTATCTCTGGAATGGACTCCCATTCTTACTATAGAAGGTCATTTTGGGCATGCTCCTACACTTAGAGAATTACAGCCCATGTCTAAACCCACATTGGAATATACAACTGTATTGTGCATATATGTCTTTGCATACAGACAACTATGTACACCTTAACTGTCTCTACTCACACCCATCACGCAGGATTACCCTCAGCTATCTGTAGGTGGCCCATATATGCTATATCTGCATCTGTTGAGTGTGATACACATACATATATATGGGCAACATATAAAGATATTTCAAGCATACACACACATATATATGGGGAAGAGAGAGACAGACAGTGATAGACAGAGAGAGAGATGGTGACACAGACAGAGAGAGCATCATAGACAGAGACACCCTGAAAGGCATAGAGTGATGTCCTGCTGCAGACAATTGCACACCAGTTGTAACCACTGGCATGTGCCAGCATGAAGGTGAGCTCCATTGTGTAATAGTAGTGAGGTATGGGTTGTAATCTCACATCCCCCGACTTTGTGTATGTGTGTGTGTGTGTGTGTGTGTGTGTGTGTGTGTGTGTGTGTGTGTTTGTTTGTACGTTAAAGTCTTTTGAGGCCTTTTCCACCCAGTACATTTCCCATTGCCCTACTTTACAAGACCTGCTGATGTCATTCACCTTAGAAGTACCTTTGGACAATTATCAGCCCTCTAAGCTTTGTGGCACATGTGATAAGTAGGCAGTACTATAGTACATACAAGTAGATTGGTAGGTGTTTGAATATCAGTACAACCAACTATACTACTTTGCGCGTGAAGCATATCCCCTGTGTGTTTTGGTTATACCATTTTAAGGCCTGTTGACCCTCTCCCCATGGCATTACTTTAAAGAGCCTGTTGTTGACATCCACCTTACATTCACCATGTTAAACTCTACAGACCATACCAGTCATCTGTACAGATGTATGCAGAATATCCAGATGTTTGCAACATATATGTGGTCTGTGTCCCCAATAATGGGGATTTATGACAAATCATTGGCAAATATGTGACAGTTGCCATAGTTACAGACATGTCAGCATCAGAGGTCATACCCATCTGAAAGTCTGTTACCATATTACTTGTCCAGGTTTGTAAGAGCAATATGTGAGACCAGTTGCTATTTTGGGTGGTTTATTCCACCATCCATAAAGGCATTCCCAAGATTAATTGTTGTAAGAGGTAGTGAGTTATGTCCCTAGCATATAATCTCTGTGGCACATGCAATGTGTACACAGCACTATAGTACATACAAGTGGATAGGTAGGGGTTCTAATCTTATTATTGCCAACTATGTGAGTGTATGTGTTTCTCTATGCATATCCCCTGTGGCTGTCTTAGGTTCGTAGGTTCATAAGTTCATAGGTAGGTACTAGGCTATCAGCCCTGGGGCCTATACAAGCCCAGCCAAAAAGGTACCCTGGTTTTTGCCACCCAAGAAAATTATTTTCCTGTGCCACTGTTGAGCAGAGCCACAGAGGTGATCCCCGGGGTAAATTTCTTATTTCCCATCCAATCATCAAGATTTTTTTGAAGAGTGCTAATGAGGAACTTTGTTTGATATAGATAGGTAGTTTATTCCAGAGTATGGGAAGTCTCTGGGACAAGAATCTATCCCTCCGGCATGTTCTGTTTATTGTGGTGACAAGGTTTAGGTCCCTAGAGCATGTAGCTTGGAGGGATTGGGATTTCTTTAAGTGGAGCATGTCCAACAGCTCTGGGTTTGACATAACTTTGTATGTTAGGCAGAGATCACCTCTGAGTAGGCGATATGTGATGGAGTAAAGCTGGAGTTTTTTGAGACGGTCTGCATAGGGCATCTGTTTGAGGCTGGTAATCCTCTTTGTGAGGTATTTCTGCGGCCTTTCCAGTTGTTGTAGATGTCTTGTGAGGTACATACCAAAAGGGGCATTGTACTCTATAATGGGTCTAATACTTGATGAGTAGAGGGGAACAATGACCTCTTTTTTTCTGGATGAGAAACCGTTTGTGATGAGGTGTGCCATGTAGAAGGATTTCCTGACTACTGTGGCAATGTGATTATCAAAGGAGAGACTACTGTCCACCTGTGTCCCAAGGTCTCTTATCACACTTTCGGTGTTAAGCATACTACCGCCTATGTTGTAGTTCATGGGTACAGAGTTTTTATCAAAGGAAATGACAATGAACTTTTTGGCATTGAGCTTGAGGCCATGGTTTTGACAACAGGCATCTGTCTCAGTGAGGCCCTTTTGTAGGATGTCCACATCATTAAGAGTTTCTATTATGGCTCCTAGTTTGCAGTCATCTGCGAACTTTGTTAGCCAAAGACCTTCTGTGTTAGCCTGTACTTCAGAGAAGTAGAAACCACACAGGAGAGGACCCACTCTGTGTATGCCATTTTGTGTGCCTGTTCCACCCTAACTCCCCCATTGCCAACCTAGTCATGACCCCTAAAGATATCATCCACCTTACAAGCACAGTTACACATTTTCTAACACAAAGGCACTGTGGCACATGCAATAGTCATATCAGTCTGTATTGTACATAACTAGATAGGTAAGTCATTTAATAGGAGAAGTGTCATCTCTGTGTGCATGTGAGTATCAATGCATGTCCCCATGCAGCATTGTGTGTGTGTGTGTGTGTGTGTGTGTGTGTGTGTGTGTGTGTGTGTGTGTGTGTGTGTGTGTGTGTGTGTGTTTCAAATGGGTCTACCATGTTAAGGGCCTGTGAACCCACCATTGGCAATCCTAACAGCCCCTACAATTGTCTCTCACTCAAAAAGTAGTGGCAGACACTGCAATACTATAGTAGCTCTGTGACTTTGTGTTATGTATATAGCACTATTGTTTGTAAAACTAGGCAGGTCAAGGTTCTGTTATCAGCAAGGAAAGGTCATGTGTGTGTGCGTGTGTGTGCGTGTGTGTGTGTGTGTGTGTGTGTGTGTGTGTGTGTGTGTGTGTGTGTGTGTGTGTGTATATATCCACTTGCAGAAGTCTACCTGTGTTATGGCCACCAGCATACCTCTCAACCCCTCACAGAAAGACATCTGGTTAAAGCCATATGGAAAACAGAGCCAAACACCAAACATTGAGCACAACCTTCACATATTGCTGTGGCATGCATGGAAAGTAGATACCAAAACAGGTCATACATTTGAATGCACTTTCCAAAGTGTATGTGTTGTTATATGACAATATCCACCATTAATCTGCAATGTTAGTCTGTCATGATTTTCCTACAGTTTGCCGTAAAACCACAATTTTATGACAGATGGAAAGAAAATGTGTCAAACATCAGGACAAACTGTAGACATATGCAGAGGTCAGAGGTATAGCCACCATCTTTACCACCTTGCATGCTGCAGTCCATGTTTGGCAAGGTGTGAAAGATGTCCCGAGAGACTAGGACAACAAACATTTCATACAGTTCTGTACTGATTACATAGAGCAGTTATTGCACATCAGTAGCACCTTAATGTTATGACAAATAGTGTAAGCTAAGGTAATGTTACACAAAGAATGTGTCATAGTAGCAAACCAGAGGAAGTCCTGTGTGTTGCATTTGCTAAGGGTATGGTATGTCCTCCCAACTGTCACGTTATTACAAGTCATGTCTCACATTCCACATTTGATAATGTGGCAAACACAATCTGTGTCACCTATGTGTGTGCAATATGTACAAAAAAGAAGCAATGACCAATAAAAACAAAAATCCAAAGCAATGAACCCAGCAAGAATCCGAGATGGAAAATGTTTTAATCCGAAAAAAATTTGAAAATTCACCGAATAAAAATGACAAAATCAACCCAGACCATACAATTCAAGTTAAGCACGCTTTCACTCCACCAATGGAAAGCTTAATCAGAACTGTTCTGATGAAGCTTTGCATTGGCAGAGTGAAAGCGCGCTTAACTTGAATTGTATGGTGTGGGTTGATTTTGTCATTTTTGTTCTGTGAATTTTCAAATTTTTTTCGGATTAAAACATTTTCCATCTCGGATTCTTGCTGGGTTCATTGCCTTGGATTTTTGTTTTTATTGTGCAATATGTAGACATGTGAAGGCCCTCTAACTACCTGGTGCCCCCAATAACCCACGTGAATATAGGCATGAATGCTAATTGGCACCACCCACATATGTGGGTACAGCCTAAGGCTGTGTAAACTGTAAGTATTTTGCAGCCTGTCATTGAGCCACAAACCACTGTTAACACAATGGAATGGACCATACAGTGAGTATGGAATGGTGTCAAAGTCCTAGCCTCAAGCTGAATGCAGACAACAGTGTCAGCATGCCATATGGCAAGGACATGTCCCCCGTATGTCCCACATCAGCACCAACCCCATAAACACACAAACTGCGATGACAGACCTGGGTACCCAGGATGGCAACATAGTTGCATTCAGGCAACAAGTATGGGCAGTCATCAGAAATTGCTTGTATGTGGTTCACCACATAGGTAAAGGAACTGCATCCAGCCAAAAGGTGGACATTATCTCTGAATAGTCTTCAGTCAGTAAAACAATACATTAGCAGCATGGCCAGTCACCCATGCATCTATGCAGACATCTGCAGAATCTATAAAGGTTATAGTAACACACACAAAGGTCAGCCATGGCCCTCAACAGCTGTTTCATGCAGACAGCGTGTAATCAGTACTGGCCCATTGGTTACAAGTCAGGTTGTCCATAAGTGTCTTTGGCATGCCAAGATGGCAATGTTGTGCTCAGCCCTTCAACAGGTGCCCCATGTACAACAGTATGGCTCCATGTGCATTACTAGCATGAGAGGCTTGACTCGCATATGAGACAGCAGACACACATGGTGGACAGTCTGGTTTGGCTAACAGGGGCTGCCTTATGTCAGGACTACACTCCCCAAACATGTCAAATACAGTAGCATCCATACCCTCATCAACTGCACCAAGGTTGAGTGGATGGGAAAGATAAACATCTGTCCCTGGTGTTCAATCTGTGCCCAATAATGGCAGGGGCAACAGGTGCTGATGGATGATTCTTTTGGGGATACAGTAATGGCTAGGGTTGTGAGGGACCCAGGGCCAGTACTCTAGTAACCTCCTCTGTATGTATATACCTGCGATCCTACAGAACACCCAGGTGACATGTATGGAGGCTAGCTGGCTGTGTCAAGGGGTATGTATGCAAGGTCACACTGTCTGCCCCCATTGTCCCTCACACACTGTTGCAAGCATACACACCAGGTAAACATGTACATATACAGCTGTACCTTGGCAATAAAAAGTTCACTGTGTTTTCACTCCGCCATACTCAGCTTTGGTAAAGTCAGCAGCCCAACAGGCTGTACACACACAGACACCTGGAATGTAAACAGAATACGGTATGTGAGACAACAGTCAGTCAGCAGTACTAGCATCAATAACTCATCATGGCAGAAAGGTACATGCACTTCGATGTGTACCCATGAAAATTGTCAGCAGTCAGTACCTTACACAGCATAACATTACTACACTGTACTATCTATATTCACCCTGTGCATCACACACATATTAGCATGTCCCTGCATCGATGGTATGTATGACAGGGATGTGGCACAGGTATCATCACATGCACAGGGTGTGGTGTGGGGTTGCCGAAGTCCTAGGCTGGGCCATACAGTTGACATCGTGTGTGTGTGTGTGTGTGTGTGTGTGTGTGTGTGTGTGTGTGTGTGTGTGTGTGTGTGTGTGTGTGTGTGTGTGTCTGGAGGAGTGCTGTTCAACTGGGCCATGGAGAGGAGCTGTGTGTGTCTGGTGGTGACCTGCCTGTGATAGTGATGTGTGTGTGTATGCACACAGTCAAGCCATGTGGTTGCCCTACATGGTGGTATCTTGGACAGCCATGGACTGTACATGACAGGATGTACAGTTCACTGTCTCTGGCCACTGACACAGGAACTGCTTCTGCCAGGAGTGTCCCTGGCACCACTAGGCCCAAGACCAGATGTGGTACTATTCCCTGATGGTGATTGCTGTCTGCTGGATCCATGTACCTGATGGAACCAGCCAGGACCATGTGCTCATGGCCTGCTACAATGTGGTGTGGACAGCGCTCTCCCTTCAGCAGTGTTGATGGTACTGCCAATACAGGAATGTGAATGTGCATGGCCACGTGGGCTCTCAGCTGATCTTGTTGCTGACCTACGTCCATGTGTCTGATGCCCTACTTCCACCACATGCTCAAGCACAGACATTGCACGGTTGAGCACTGACAATATCTCACCCCACTGCCTATTTATAACATCAGCAACATGATATATGACATCACCCAATGCCTTGGAGATTATCATGCATGGCAGGAAGTGTTGCATTCATGACACTGAGCATCTGTCTGATGTAGCATTCAGAATGTGCCTGTGCCTCCATGACAGACCAAAACATGTGTCAGGTGACACCTGATGTGACACTTCTGATAGGGGCTGGATGAGCAGCAGTCCTCCTTCAAGCACCCCTGTCAATCTTCCAGTGTGGAACCTGGCCAGCTCTCTGGCTATGGCTAGTGTCTACACTCACACTTGCCATAGTTGCCACACAAGCCTGTTTGATGCTAACACACTCCAACTGTCCATTATCTTGGCTTCTGAGGACTGGGTATGTGTGGGTATAGTGACCGTGTGCAGGGAAATTGTTGGTGAAAGTGGCTTATCAACCAGTGGCACAGATTCAGCCCCCAACAACCCCACCCGTGCCTCACTATGACCACCTTCATCATCAGAGTCCAAAAAGACACTGACATCAGGTCATGAGGGGGAGACACCCTAACCCCCATGTTCACCCGTGAGGGGAAGATATCATACGTAAATTGCTACCTGCACTATAATGTTTGCTGATCAACACACACACACACACACACACACACACACACACACACACACACACACACACACACACACACACACACACACACATGTGAGGTTGCACAAAGGCATTATACAGACCTTACTTCTGAATGGTTACATGCACGGCATGCAATCGCACCACAACAGACACACTCTGGACATGCCATCAACAACATGCAGTGCAGCTACGTCCAGTTAATTTTGCTACTACTATACACCTCTGAGATACGTGAGTAGTGGGAGTATGTGATGGATCTTCACCTAACAAACAGTGCAACATTGTACACAATACTGATGTACCCCTGTATAGCACAGTGACAACAGCTATACAAACACATGTGCCAATATGTTACAGCTCCTGTGAATAGGTTCCTGTGATGAAGACTATGATGAACCACAGTTAACCCCACCAAAAGTGAACATGCACATTTTGCAATATGGCTAAGAATAACAGTTGTGTTCATGGAAAACTGGCTGCCCTTAACATGCCTATGGTATTGGTGAGCCACAGCAAGACAGTTCCGCACTCACCAGCTTCAGGTAGCTGTTCCCCAGCCACACCAGAGGCATGTATATAGTTATGGGGGAGAGGTATTGTCAGCACACACACATGTGGGATTAGTACAGGATAATATGTGCATTTCTGTACATGTACACTACAAGCTGTGATACTACCCAATTTGCTGACATTTACAATAGCTGTGCACTTGTGTGGATAACAAAACTCCACCCGCAAATGCAGTTTGACCTGACATATGCATCCAGATATGCAAAGCCTGCCACTATGAATGCTACAGTATTGAAGTGATGTCCACTGGGGCCTTATCTGGATGCTCCTCACCTGTTGACTCTGTGCCACCCACCTCCATGACATGTGGTGATTGTTTACTGGGATACAGTAGCTGCACCAAGGTTGGTGAGGAACTCCTCCATGGCAGTCAATGGTGCTTGCATAGCAGAACCTCCACCAGTGCCAGCACGGTCCCTGGCCACAGCTGCAGCCCTTTGCCATGCATTGTAGATGAGGTTGGTGGCATGGTGTCAGACCTGTTTGTAGGTATGGTTGCAGATTGTTCACAGTTGCTACCACTTCTGCCAACAAGGCAGTGCATTCCTGCATGTTTTACTAGCTCCTCCCTAACAGTACCCAGTGATGGAGTTGGAGTGCATCAGTGATAGCCACAGTCTCAGCTTCTGAGAATGCTGGTTGCCTTCTGCTGTACATCCCACCTGAATGACATGAACAGGGAAACACATCACAGGACTGCATACATTGGCCACCATTATGTACAGATCCTGCACATCCACTTTTGCTAGCACTATCCACCACTAACACCCACATCATACCCCTGCCATCTATCAGTACAGTATGTATGTGGGTATTGTCACCATACTGGTATTACAGCATGTGTTGCCCTCCTGATCCTGATGCTTCATGTTCCCCCCAATGAGGACCATTAATGTGCATCATCCTCCATTCATCATTCACACTGGGACTGCTGCATGAGTGCAAGTCAGGATCCACTCTAACTAACACAAACACACACACACACACACACACACACACACACACACACACACACACACACACACACACACACACACACACACACACACACACACACACACACACACACACACACACACACACACACACACACACACAACCTCCACCTGGTGAGTTACCTGGACTGGCCTTGTTGGCAGCTTGATGTGTGTCCCACACAATCACACTGCAGTAGAATGGGCACCCTGTGTACATCAGGCAGGGTAGCTACCTCCACCTTTGCAGGCGTAACCTGTTCAACTGGATGGTTAGTAGCACATACACCCTTGAGATACCACCTGGGTCCCTGTTAGACAGGGGCATCAGCTGCTGCCTTGCATACACATGGGCTAATATGTGGCGTAGGGATATGGCTGCTCAGGGCCCATAGCCTAGTAACCTCATATGGTACCAAGAATACCATAAATGGCCTGACTGCTGTGACAGACTCTGTTGTTATGTGTCCAACACATCACTGCCAATTGCTGGGTGTCACCTACGGGCAGCATTACAGTACCATGTCATCCAGCCTACATCCCACAAATAGGCAAGTGCTCCTACAGGTGCATGCAGACATTCCTGGAACATCTGAGCTACACAATAAATGACAGCAGTGCATATGTGTTGTAGGGTGACCTCCTCATAGGTGTCTGACATCTGCAGTACCCAGATGTTTTCAGAATGTGTACATGTGCCTGATAGATGTAGACCCCCGTGCAAGACAAATGTGTATTTCTGGACACCGGTTGCACAATACATGATGGTTGTCTACATACTTTGGGGAATGTGTCTGTGACATGCCTGACCCTGGGGATACAGTCATGGTACATGAATATCTGGTACTGTATCCATTCCCTCACATTGTATGCTCAGTATGTACACACTGCTGCAGAGTCAGTGCCAGCATCCACCCACTACTAGTACCTATAACCTGCTATCCTACTGCAGGGGCTCACCAAGTATGCTAGCCATAGGTGTCAGGCAATCAGATACAGGTATGGAGTACACACTCACCTAGACAAAGTATGTCAGGAATGGTCAGGGAGACCTGGACATCTGTGAAATAATCCTGTATGACATTGGCAGACGGAGAGGAGCTCAATGACGGTACATGATGTGATATGCCAGCTGTATCCACCAGTATGTACTGTCAATGTGACGCCCCTGCACTGGCCCAGTCATCAGGGAGCCTCAATCCTCATCACTACCACCAGTGAGGGACGTACACAATGGGAGGATGACAAGTACAAGCACAGTATAGCAGAATTACCCTTCAGAGCACACAAAGATCACAGTCAGTCTGGGGCTGGTTTCTCCCTCTCTCTCCAGATCCCCAGTAACACTCCCCTCTGGCACAGCTATACGGTTAACATCTCAGCAGAGCAGTCAAGCCAAAACATCCATCACCCTCACTGTCCAACCAGTGCTTTGGGTCCCTGCCCAAGCAGCTGACACATACACTTTGAGATTTGATTTATGAATCGCACACACACATACTCCTGGGAAAGGCTGGCACAGGCTTACTAGCTATGGCCCCTTCTGCCCAGACTTTTAGGTGGTGTTGACTGCCACAATCCAGCTCTTTACCAGCTACTGTAAGGCACTTGGCAGTAGTCACTTCTAGCAATGTTGGTCTGACAAATTTATTTATTCAGTACACTCAGAATACAGTATACCTAATATCAGTAAACAATGTACTCTTTCTTATTTATTGCACTACATACTGCAAGATAGATCTGTACTCACCAGGCTCTCGGCGCAGACTTGTCAGGTGGTAAGCATGGACTTCCATGTTGCAAGTCCTCTCCTCTGCAGCTGTAGGGAAAAAACACCCATTATGCAAACCCATCTATCACATACTCATGCTAGAATTTGGTAAAACAATGGGTCATATACTTACAAACTTCTGGCGCATTCCTGTCTCGAGCATCTTGGATCCATTGGACTAAGAGTACCCCCTTTCTCTGCTTTAGGTCATCATATTGATGATGCCCCTACTCACCAGTTCAGGGGATTTTAGTGGCACTGGTGATGTCACTTGCCAGATGACCCCAGGCCTCAGATTTGTATTGGGAGCCCTGGTATTGGCTCTGCAGCAGTCTGTCATCATGGTGTTGCACAAGGAGTTCAGTCATGACCCTAGACTCCAAAATGCTCCAGCACTGCACCTGAAAGCATGCTCCCTCTCCTACTCTAGCCATAGTTCCTGCACTGATTGAACTTCAACAGGTTATGACTGTATTTCTGCCTGTGTGATTTTAAATAAGGCCATATTCCCACACTTTACTGTCATTGGACCAGTTTCAAAAATGCTGAGCAAGGCTGAGCAGTGCACAAACCCACTAAGCTGTGTTGAGCAGTGCTTAAAATGGCAGATGCTAAGCAGTGTGCAAATTCACTTAGCTGAGCTGCATACTGCTTAGAATGGAACTTCTTAGCAATGCTCAAACCAGGTAAGCAGAGCTAAACACTGCTAAGTATTTCACTGAGGAAGGATTGTTATCTGAAAGCTTTGTACTTTACTTTTTAATAAAACCTTTGGCATTGCTAAGCATTTTTTTGTATTGCACTGCTAAGTATTGCTCAAACAGGTCCTGTTTGAGCATTGCTTAGCTTGACTTAGCAGTGCTTAGCAAAACTGAGCTAAGGGCAAACAGTTTTCATTTAAAAAAATTAAGAAGTGGATATTAATTACTCATTACTGACATATTATTAAGTGTATATATTTTACTTTACATGATGTCTCCCTATGTGCTCTGATTACATTACCTTCGGGTGTGACTGTACTGTATAGGACAGGTGTATTTAAATGGGGGATTTCACATCATATATCCACTGACACTGGAATTTTGGGCCAACTACACTACCCTGGTTAACAAATATCAATTACTGCATCATTAAATAAAATAAAAAAAATAAGTTTAAAATGCTTTCCCATGTAAAAGCTGAATGGTCTGTCTTGGTATTTAAACCATGCAGCTACTGCATGCAAAGCCAGAATTCTAGCCACTAAGTTAACTCACCAGTGAAGGTTTTAGCTATACATTTGTATATAGCTCTTTCATGACGTTTAAGCACTTCTGAGCAAAGTGCCGTGGTGTGCAAACCAGCTCAGCTATGCTTAAACTTCAAATAGAATGGAAAAAATGATAACCATTTTAAGTATATATAGATGTGACAATATATCAAATATAAGCATGTCAGTTTCAGGTCACATATTCTTCATGACAAACATTTTGGAAATATAGAGTATATTTTAGTGCATTTATTAAAACTGTATTTGCCTTAATATTGCTACAACTCAAGTGCTCTAGGTTGCACTGCATCTGAATTGTTTTAGTGTTGTTTTAGCTGCTTTTTTGTATATATAGACTTTTCTGTATATGTAGACTAGCTACTTATTCTACTGTATTACTGCCTCTTAAATCATTTTTCAGTTGTGCACGTGCCTTGCTTCATTTAAAAAGTTTTAAATTGCTAATTTTGTAGAGTTTTAATTGCATTTACTGTTTAGGGCTACACACTCAAGTGCATTAGCCTTTTCTGTGTTTATTTACTGTATTATTGCATTGTTTAGCCTGTTTTGACAAAAAAAATACTATCTTGTTTGCTTGTTTCCTGCCTTTCCTAGCTAGTATAGTCCAGATCCCAGGCTTTTCTGGTTTCAGGACTTTATTTTCTGTGTTCAGAGCTATCCAGACCTTACTGTGGTAGAGGGACCTCCTACTGCTTACCATTGGGAGGAGTGAGCATTGTACTGCCTGTCTAACACTAGAGAAGTGGTTTCCAGATCTGAAATTGTAATTTTATTAGCCATTTTGGGTTGATTTCTATCCCTTTCAACTTTCTGGCTTAAAAATGCATGTGTGTGCACATTTTTTGCATTGTGCAGCACTGCGGGGTTACGGTTAAACTATTCCAGGTGCCAGAAAGTTTACTCTTCAAATTTTCCCTTAGAACTAGCTGGTTTCTCAATAGTAGCACTAAAATCTGAACCCCTGTGACTAGCACTTGCTCTAGAACCTGCTGGAAAGCACAAGGAAGCCTTAAACTGATACAAGCACTGAAGTCTCCTTGTTAATGAGGAGAAATTAATCATAGGCACTAAACAGCCTATAATTGCAAAGTACCTAGCAAAGTTAAGGGAAACAGCTATTGTACTTTGCAAAAAAAGCAGTTAAACAGGCATGTCCAAGGGTCGGTTTCTGGTGATTTCTCCTGCCCACCTGGTGAATCTGGGCATATTAGGGCAATGCAGGAACTGCCTCATGTACATAGATAACCCTCTCCTCCTAACACCCAATACTACAACCCGCGAGAGATGCACTTACATAGCCAAACTGGAAGCAAAGCTCTCTTCAGCCAAGATTGTGCTAGACAGTCAAGAGAAAAAGGTTAACACCTGCACTACACCTCAAGCAACACATAGCCCTTCAAAACCCACACCATCAACACCCACACATAGCATACTACACATAACCCTTCAAAACCCACACCATCAACACCCACACATAGCAACACTAAACCCACATATGCAGAGGCCCTTAACATTATCCTGCCCAAGCAACAAGGACCTCCAAAGCTGAAATGCAAACAAACACCAGTCACAACCAAAGTGCACATAGCTCACAACACCAGTGTGCCAACCAACAACAACCCTTAAGGCAAGACAATGTACCCAACACTTTAGTCATAGGTGACTCTATAGTAAGGCACACTGATGTCCCACACACCAGGCTGAACAAGGAGAAAATTATAGTCAGCTGCCTGTTGGGTGCCAGGATCTGCTACATAATGCATACACTCAAGTCACTCCACAAAAAGTCCAAATATGAGTCTGTCATTGTCTATGTTGGAGTGAATGATTTGAGGTGTACCTCCCTGGACTACATGAAAAGAGACATGGAAGAGCTCTTGGATCATGTAGCCCAAGCAGGTATGACCCTAGCCCTGAGTAGCATCCTGTCTTTGCCCAGAATGATACCACAGTGTAAGGATAAAATGATGGACTTCAACAATTGGTTAAGCTCCTGGTGTCATTCAAAGGGGATCCAGTATCTGTCTGCCTGGGAGGACATGATCGACAAACCATGATGCTTTGCCAGAGATGGTCTGCACATGTTGCCCCTGCAATTCAGGTTACTGGCTTTAGCTCTTGCCACCCCTATAGTGCCTTTTATAGACAAGGTTCAAAGGACAAAACCACCACCGTAACAGATACAAGCATACAAAATCTGAAGGTAATGCTATTCAATGCTAGAAGTCTAAAGCTCAAAATGCACTCTCTCGAGGCACTCCTAAAAATGGAGAATATTGATATCTGTGCAGTAACTGAGACCTGGTTCAAGGTTCCAGAAAGCACCCCTGCAATACCAGGCTACAACTCTTACCACACTTTTCGGCCACCAAACCAAGACCGAAACACTAAAGATGGAGGAGTGTCCATATTCACCAAGGATATTCACACCTCCAGTCTAGTTGCCCAACACAATGCATCTGAAATTCTCCAGGTGCAACTAACACTATGTAAGACTGCAATCCAAATTGTAGCTTGCTACAGAACCCCCACCATGCCCCAAGATTCTCACTACACATTTCTAAACATACTGGAAAATATTAAGATACAACCAAACACCCTAATACTGGGTGATTTCAACTACCCTGCCATTAAATATCCTAGACCTGGTCATTACCAACATGGGAAATAGATGCTCCACACCAGTGGTCACCCCCTCATTGGTCAGGTCTGAACATAAGCTAATCACCCTTGAAATCCATATCCCACCCCCACCCCCAGTAAGGAAACCTCCAACTTCATGCTACTCAAGCCAGAAGTGACAAACTTCATGACACCCATGCAAACGGGAGCTGAAAGTTCGACTGCTGAATCCTTACACTAAGGCACTGTATGAGCACACCCACTCATGCATGAATCGTGCCATCCCAAATAGAACCAAGACGCTCTCCTCCAAAAAAAAACCGAAAACAATCTGGAGGTCCCCTGCCATAAACAAACTATACAACAGAAGGAAGAAACTGTTGCAGAAATGAGGAAAATCCCAGGATGCAAAAAAACCTCCCTTACCAGCCTCAGTAAGAAGCTGAGATCCCTCATAAAATCCTCCAAAGCTAGTTACAAAAATAAAGTTGCCAAAGATTCCAAAGACAACCACAAGGCATTCTATAGTTATGTCAAGAATCTAAATGGCAATGTTCAGATCTGCTCTGCGCTACAACAGAATGTCATTAAATATACTGATCCCAAGGATATTGCCAATATCCTGGCAGATCGATTTAGTGCCAACTCCCCCCCCTCTCACCCCCTGAAGGGCCCATCTCAATACCAAAAGATCACCAAATTCCGGTAATCACGGCCACACAGGTAGAAACAACACTCTCCAAAGCTAAGAATACAGCATCCATGGGACCAGATGACATCCTGGGTTGTGTACTACATGAACTACAAAATGAATTGGCACATCACCTAAGTGTCATGTTTAATCATAACCTCACCTCTGGCTTCGTGCCCACTGAGTGGCGCACAGCTACAGTTAGCCCTCTCCACAAGGGGGGATCCACCTTGGATCCTGGGAACTACCATCCCATCAGCCTGATGAGCCTGATCTGCGAGGGCATGGAATGCATTATCATGGAACTTATAAACAAAGACATTGGCAACCTTCAAACACTGGACCCCACCCAGTTTGGGTTCGTGAAGGGCCAATCTTGTCTCCTGAACCTGACTGACTTCTTCGATTCAGTCTCCAGAGCTGTGGATGAGGGTAAAGTGGTCCACACAGCCTATCAGGACCTCACCAAGGCCTTCAACTCCGTCTCCCACTCTGGAATCATAGATAAACCTACTAAGCTGGGCATAAATCTCTATGTCACTTGATTGGTTGCCAACAGGCTTACTGACAGAACACAGACTGTAAAAGTAGCCGACTCCAAATCCAGCTCCAGACAAGTGACAAGTGGAGTACCTCAGGGTTCAGTCCTGGGACTGCTCTTGTTTGGCATCTACTTCTCTGAAGTACAGGCCAACATTAAGGGACGCTCACCAACAAAGTTTGCAGATGACTGTAAACTGGGAGCCATTATTGAATCCCCAAATAATGTGGATATTCTACAAAATGGCCTTAAAGAAACAGATGCTTTGTGCCAGAGCCATGGGCTCAAGCTTAATGCCAAGAAATGTATAGTTATCCCCTTTAGGAAAAAACATGTACCCATGAATTGCCACATAGGTGGCAGTATATTAAACACCAAAAGTGTGATGAGAGACTTGGGGACACAGGTGGACAGTGGTCTCACCTTCAATACTCACATCGCCACAACAGTCAGGAAATCCTTCTATGTGGCACACCTCATCACTAAGGGCTTTTCATCTAGAAAAAAGGAGGTCATTGTCCCACTGTACTCATCCCTCATTAGACCCATTATAGAGTACAACGCCCCATTTGGTATGTACCTCACAAGACATCTGCAACCACTGGAAAGGCCACAGAAATATCTCACTAAAAATCACTGGCCTAAAGCAGATGCCCTATGCTGACCATCTAAAAAAACTCCAGCTATACTCTGTGGCATATCATCTACTCAGAGGTGATCTCTGCTTAACATACTAGGCCATGTCAAACCCTGAGCTGTTGGACATGCTCCACTTAAAGAAATCCCAATCCCTCAGAGCCACACTCTCCAGGGATTTAAACCTTATCACACAATGAACAAAACATGCTGGAGGGATAGATTTCTGGACACAGAGACTCCCCATACTCTGGAATAGACTGCTCATACATGTCAAGCAGAGCACCTCCTTGGCCCTCTTCAAAAGGAACCTTGACGATTAGATGGGAGATGGGAAATTCACCTCGGGTATCACCTCAGTCGCCCTGCTAGACAGAGGTCCAGGGTAGTAAATATTGTGGGAAGAAATATCCAGGGAATAGTTATGGCTAGGCTTGTACAGGCCCTAGGGCTAATAGCCTAGTACCAACCTATGAACCTATGAAAATCCATGGTAATGCAAAGCCTGTCATTCATTATTTCTGGGCTTTTGTCCCACTTTTAGTAATGGCTTTGCCCAGACTTCTTGCTTTAAGAGGTTCAGAAGTGTGTGTCTAAGGGCACTATTTTATTGTAAAATGCCGTATGTCAATTTCACAATGTGGGGGGGTGTTACAGTTTCTGTCACACACCCCTGCATTGCAGTCAATTACAATCCTCTTTTCAGTGTCCGTGGACAGTGAAGGGATTGTAAAGTAACATGCAGCACTTTGACAGTGCAAGAGGCATGTTACAGATCTGCAAGCTCTACTGCAACACACCCCCTGCACTGATTCAGTATCCATGATTGCAGCTCCTTCTCAGTAGTGTGCCTTCATGCCAAGAAGGGGATGTGGACACGGACACCATTCACTCCATGTAGGAATAATGCTATTCCTACACTGAGTTTATTAAATCCCAGCCATGACTATTTCACATTTATTTCTTGTAACAGTATTAATTAGCAAACTCTGTCAGCAGTAAAAACAAAATAAAACACATTACTTCTCTATCTTTCTTCAAATTATCTTCTGACACAGAAACTGGAACAGTACACAAAAAAAAAATGATGGTTAATCTGACTTCAGTTTAGGCTGAAATCCTTGTTGAACATTTAACAACTGCAACTGACTACTATGGTAGTGAGAGCAGCTAGCTCTATAAGCCATACAAGAGACATGAAACTGTAGTTACTAACAGTACTAAACTAGCTACTAGAGCAATGCATGATGGAAAATGTCTGCTCCAATAACAAAACTTCTAATTACTACAGAAGCAAGGTTGCCAATAGGAAAATGTCTTGCACTTTGCTGTAATGTTTCTCAGGCAACTTTCTGGGCCATATAAGGCAAATGACTCTTTCAAAACCTATTGTGGGGTCCCCCTGAGGAAGTGAGGCCCAATTGGGCAAAATAGATCCAGATAGCCTAAGACTGGCCCTGATTATATACAGCCACTGACACCATCTATAATAATATGAATGATTCAGAACTAACAAGGGGGTATGTTGATTGACATTTGGCAACAGCATTTGAAACAGGAAATCATAACCTGCTCCTTTTCAAACATAACAAATTAAATTTTAACCCATATACAATAGAATTGTTGCAAAGATACCTCCAAAACAGAATGTTCCAAGTACACTCAGGAACCCGATTTTTGACTTAGGGCATTATCAACAAAATAATTTCTTAATGATCTATCTTTGGGTAGGCAAAAGTAATGCCAAAACTGATATATATGGAT
Source organism: Protopterus annectens (assembly GCF_019279795.1). NCBI lineage: Eukaryota > Metazoa > Chordata > Ceratodontiformes > Protopteridae > Protopterus > Protopterus annectens. The sequence goes on along the minus strand of NC_056727.1, from coordinate 1,092,653,963 downwards.
CAGTGTGGTTTTGTAGAGGGGAAGCAAACATTTGACAACATTAACAGAGTATTGATGATCCAAAGGGAAGCAGAATGTAAGAAAATACCATTGTTATTGGTGGATCATGATGCAGAGAAAGCATTTAACAAAGTAAGCTGGGACTTTATGAACAGGGCAATGGAAGCATTTGCATTTCCTGAAAATAACTATAAGGTTGATTAGGAGAATATATGAGGGATCGGAGGGAAAAATAAAAGTGGGGGAGGTCCTCTCTGATCATTTCTGCTTGAGCAGAGGAACGGGGCAACGGTGTCCTCTTTCCCCTTTATTATTTGCATTATATTTAGAACCACTGGCAAAGAAAATAAGGGACTCAGAAATTCAAAGATATAATTGGTATGGTAGTCAAGAAAAGCTGGCTCTATTTGCAGATGATATTATTTTGCACCTGACAAAATCAGAAAAAGACATTACAGTGTTGCAGAACATTCTGAGACAGTTTCAGATCTTTTCGGGATACAAACTTAATGAAGTAAAACAAAGGCAATAGTGGTAAATAAGTACTCACACATGAACTCGTTCAGGAATACCCATATTTATGGGGATATGACAAAATTAAATATTTAGGATTATGGATTAAAAATTATTCTAGTGTGGCAGCTAAGAAAATGTGGGAAGAGCCTAAACAAAAGGTAATACAAAAACTGAGAAAATGGAAGCAGTGTTATATGGATATAGATAGTAAGATACAAGCAGTTAAAATGTTTTTAGTCCATTTAGTCTTATACACAGGCCAGGCATTTTTTATCAGCCCAATGAGTTGTGAGTAGCAATTAATAAAAACTGAAGGACTTTATCTGGGAGAGGAAGACAGCAAGAGTCAAGTGGGATAAGCTGATTCTTCCAGTAGAACAGGGCAGATTGGGATTACCCAATTTGAAGGAGTATTTCAGAGCTACACAGTTAAGACTCCTATACATAGCACAAGCAGAAAACTATAATTCAAAGTGGAAAGATATGACGTTGAAACAAAAGGGGAGCTCAAGAAACAAGGAGAGACTGGGATTTTGGATGCAGGCCTTTAAGGAGAATGTCAATATCAATGGTATAAGGGTTAGGGCACAGGGGAATTACTCCTGTATTACGGAGGGAGTTGTAGATGCTGCCATCTGTTACCTTTGTACTGGGTTTTATATTGGTAAGACCAAGAGGAGTCTTAAAGATAGGATATATGAGCATACTCGGGACATCAGAATTGCTAGTCCAAATAGTGCCTTATTTAAACATGTATCCCAGTTTCCTGATCACACTTTTAAGTTTTTAGTTGTTGAGAAAGTGACATCAGACCCACGGGGAGGTCCCTGGGAGGAAGTTCTCAACTTTAGAGAATTATGGTGGGATACAGATGAGGAAGTAATACCCATGTGCATTTATCAGATAGGTCCTTAAATCAGGGTGATAAGAATTTCTTATAGCATGCAATTGTATGTCTTTCGTTTTTATAAAAGGTCCAATTTCTATGAATGATTCCGCTTTCATAAATGGTTCTAGTCTAAAATGAAAGTGGACTATGTTTGTTTAGAAAGGGGCTGACAAAATGTTATGTGTTTGGATGCATTAAATATTTGTCTCATGTACTGAACGTTATTGCCGAACTGATTCAGCAGAATTTCCTGTGCAGGACGTTGACATAAATGTACGGGAATATTATGTGAAAAGAATATAATCTGTATAACTTGGATAAAGTTTTACTGTGTTATGGTGGGCTTTTGATGGGAAATAGAACATGCAAAAGAAGTTTGTAGAGAAGAGTTTTTATTGTTTTTTATATGTATATGAACACTGTACATTTAAATAACTTTGAATTAGAGGTTGAGTGACGTATCACTTGCTAAGGAGCATGCACTAGTTGGTAATGAGATGTACAGACAAAGGATTACAAGCAACATGTGCAATGCATTAACAAAAAGTAAGTGAAATGTTATTTAAGTGGTTTCTTAAATGTTTTATACTGTTAATAGTCTGAAGAAGCCACCGGGAAGGTGGTGAAAGCGCTTACCATATTATTATTCTGTTTTAATAAATAGTATATGATTTTAGAGCTGTACGTTTGGCAACCGCTTTATTTCTTGATTGTTTGCTCTACATTTACATGGTGCGGTCATGAATTGATCTACGTAGTATTTTGCTGTATTCTCATAATGTTTATGTTAATATAGTTTGATTACTTTTATATGATTGTAAAGTTGCCTATGTCACAAGTAAAGATGTTTGAGAAAAAAAGGAGATCCTTGGTGCATTGTTTTTTCTCCTATTCATCGATAATATATCCACTATCCTGACCACTTCAATTTAACACTTTATGCAGATTATATCTTACAACTTGAATCATGTAAGAACTTATTGACCCCTCAACAAAAACTACAATCTAACTTTACAGATTTATGTGTCTAGATGAATAAAAATAGGATTCTAATCAACTCCCCTCGTGATATTTGGTACCCCACAAAAACTACCTAAATCCCCAAATCTAATTATCACTGATACAGATGGCAGCCCACTACCATTAGTAACAGAAAAAAAGACCCTAAGGATTACCTTGGACCCCATCATTATCTGACCAAACATACTGACAATATTATTATTAAAACACTCTACTAACTAAAACTGTACTACAGAATTTCACACCACTTCACCCCCTAAAACTCATAAAACTTTAGCTAAAAATGTGCTTGTCCTTACAATCAAGTATGAGCTGTCTTTTGTAACCTTACATTCCACCTCAAACACATGTAAAATGCAAAGTGCTATAAATAAAATCTCCAGATTTGCTCTTCTTGCAAAACCCCAAACTCATCACTGCCAATGTCTACAACAGTTTAACTTGCTCCCTTTAAAGGACAGAGCCACAGTTCTTGTTAGCTGTCAAATCTACAGTCTGTTAAAAATGGAACACTCATTCCCCTGAAAATAACATTACACATCAAGGATCCCAACTACACACTTAGAGAGAGAGACAAGAAGACAACATTACCCTCATTAGACCTTGTTTTAAAACCTCCACAGGACAAAAAGCTATCTTTTGGCCAGGCCCAGCTGTTTAGAACTGGCAACCTGCAGAAATGAGGCAGCAAAACCCCTTGCTTCTGTGACAATGGCTAGCCCTTGCAGTTTACACTTTGGTTGCATCTTTCTTGCAAATATATACTTTTAATGACCACTTGTTGAATACCTACCTTAATTGTACTTTCTGCAAGTAATATCTCTTACATTTTTAATTGTAAATAATATATGAAAAAATTACATTGAGCTGCTTACTGCTTGGTGTGATGGATTTGAAGTGTTCTTAAGACACTCAGTCTTGCTGGCTGGATTCTGCTAAAATTCAAAGTTTGGTTATATTTGCATTCACAGTCTGTTGCATACAGAAACTTGCAGAATATACACTGATGAGAGAATATACTTTGCAGCATCAACTTTAGAGAGCAGTAACAAATAACTTTTTATAATAAACCAAACGGAACCACGTTGCAGCTTAAAAGTACTGTTCCAACTTTACTTCTCATATAGTACAGATGATGTGAGAGATATAACATTTACCTTAGGACAAATGAGTCCCTACCATACCTCTAACATAACTGGATTTATACAGCTCTTTATATACACTTTTTAGTCATGCATAAACATATTTTTGAGGAAACACATTGTTCTGTATTCTATTTGGATCTGTGTATAAGAACATCTGTTCTTGTGCCAATGCTGATAAGCATATCCTGTTTTCCATGCAAAAAAACATATTTTTGAGAAAACACATTGTCAGAGATCAGCTTTTCTGACAGTGTGAACATCCTGTATTTTATTTGGATCTTTGTATAAAAACATCTGTTCTTGTGCTATGTCCTGTTTTTCATGCAGAAAAACATATTTTTGAGAAAACACATTGTAAACATATCCTGTTGTTTTAGGAAACATATTGTGTCCATCCTGTTATTTTAGGAAACATATTGTGCCCATTTTTATATATGCAGAAAAGCATGTCAGTGTTCTTTAAAAGCAGATTTTGCATTTTTGCTCTTGCATACATCCTGTTTTTGAGTCTGTAAGGGAAAAATGTCCATTCTTTAAAAGCAGATTTTGTATTTTTGCTCTTGCATACATCCTGTTTTTAAGTCTGTAAGGGAAAAATGTCCATTCAGCAGATTCCTTTTCCAAGCCATGGTCATTTAGTATGACTGCTGATCACATATTACTAAACTCTGTTTCTGCATTTAAGCAAGCTTTTTCTTTCAGCATATTTACAACATAATTAATTTCAGCATTATATTAATAAAATCTAACAATTCCCTCCGTTTTTAAACATACTCAAAAATTTTATATAGAAAACACATTAAGAAACAAACCTTTAGTTTGATACAACAAATCAAAATGCAATTTTACATAGTTAATACAATGATATTAAAGTATTACTACCAAAACTGAATGTATTTAACAACTTTTTCTTTTGCAGACCATTCTGTGAAAATATTTTTTATCAGTTATGAGCTGTGTCTGCTTTAATGTTATTTTTTTTAACTTGATCAATTTATTCTTTTGCAATCACAGAATTTAATTTATGACCTAGAACTGTTTCATTAACTCTTTGCAACTGTTGAATTAACTATAAGAGACAATAACTATGTGCTACTGCAAGCATTTATACACTGCTGAAAATATACAGTTTTAATGTCATTTTAACCATCACATTGTGTTCATGTCTCTGAACTGCTCATTAACATCTTGGTAAAATACTGAACTGGGCTTAGATAATAAATATTTGAAAGCAATTGTTTTACTGGGGTAAAACCAGTGATATTACAACTTGACAAATTACTTTTGAACTTATTACGATGTATCCTGTACAGTATGTATTTACACAGACTGTTTGCTATTTATGCATTTCAATTTACTAGGTATACTGGACCCATTTTTTTAAAACATGTTTTTTCACACATATTTATTACTAGACATTGATTTAATTTGTACTGAATTCTTCTGCATTTGTACATACAAAGACTATCATTTGTACTGAATTCTTCTGCATTTGTACATACAATGACTATAAAGTACATTTAGTCTAATCTTACAAATTTAATAACATTAATATTAAGCAAAATCTTGGAAAATGTTTATGTCTCTTTAGAAATATCTAGTGGAAATGATACCAAATTCATATGTCCTGTTATTTTAAACTACATACTCAACAATTAAAAATATTCATGCTTTTTTATACCAACATTGTTTTGTCAAAAACATATTGAAACAGTGACCATTCTTGCTATTAGAAACATTTATGCATTTTGCATATCTTTATTCTCTCTTGTATAGCTTTAATAAAGCAATTTTAAATAATCTCTTGTTTTTTTAAACCATCTCTTGTATAGCTTTACAATTTAACAGGTTGTAAATACAATTTAATTCTAAACAATACAATAATAACCATTATGGTAGCTATTAACAACTTGTAAAATATCTTATCCTTTCAGGTTTAATCCGGTTTACCAGTATTTTTAATACACTAATACCTGTCCCCCCCCCCCCATAAAAGAGTATTGTCAGGAAGGAATGCGATATTTTTTTCCTCTAGCTTTATTTTAGACCCTTGTTGTTTATTTTTTCTGTAGCTTTATTTCAGACCCTTGTTGTTTATTTTTTTCAGTAGCTTTATTTCAGACACTTGTTGTTTATTTTTTCTATAGCTTTATTCCAGACCCTTGTTGTTTATTTTTTCTGTAGCTTTATTTCAGACCCTTGTTGTTTATTTTTTCTATAGCTTTATTTCAGACCTTGTTGTTTATTTTTTCTGTAGCTTTATTTCAGACCCTTGTGCAGTACTGCTTGTACAGTCAGTGTAAAACTGAGAAAGTGCTCCTCCCCCTGTAGTACTGCACTATTGTTTATCTGCTTTATGCTGTGAGAATAGAATGCATGTCAGCCCAACACTTTGGTTATACATGTATTTTATTAGGTTACTAACCAACTATGGACTTTTATTTGATTTGATCATTTTTATAAAGCTTTTGCTGTTTACTACCTCTAGTAGGTATTTACACCCTCCTGCACAATTGATTTGAACTGTATGTATACTATAGCCCATTTGCTGGCTGTACTTGATGCAACTGAGGTTTTTTTTGTCCTTTTAACATTTACTTGCAAACAGATTATAAGTGACATCTATGCACAATTATGACATTTTATTACAATTACCAAATAGTGTTGCCTGTAAACATTTTAATAATTATGTTTTAATAACAATGATGCTTTAGAAAAGCTCAAGCTACTTATCTGGCAATCAGTCTTGTTGTTTGTCTTATCTTTCCAGCATTTCCTGTAACTATTCATTCAGTCTAGGAAGGTCTGAGCTCACATTTCATACTCTATAAACTATAGTTAATTCTTTTAGCATTTTTCCTTTAATGTGATTGTGATTTGCATAACTATGCATTTATACTACATTACAATTAGCTTACATGGATTTCAGTATTTTTTTATTTATTTATCTATTTAACTATTTAACTGTCCTGCCATTAATTTTACAAAAACTGTTTGACAAATACCATCTGTGATTTTCTTTTTAAAATTTAGAACTTTAACTGTTTGGTTTACTATATAATTATAAACAAATTGTAAAAAACAAAATAGATATTAGTTTAACCAACACATTTATATTTATATTATTTATATTTGCTGTAGTCTGTAAGGGAAAAATGTCCATTCTTTAAAAGCAGATTTTGTATTTTTGCTCTTGCATACATCCTGTTTTTAAGTCTGTAAGGGAAAAATGTCCATTCAACAGATTCCTTTTCCAAGCCATGGTCATTTAGTATGACTGCTGATCACATATTACTAAACTCTGTTTCTGCATTTAAGCAAGCTTTTTCTTTCAGCATATTTACAACATAATTAATTTCAGCATTATATTAATAAAATCTAACAATTCCCTCTGTTTTTAAACATACTCAAAAATTTTATATAGAAAACACATTAAGAAACAAACCTTTAGTTTGATACAACAAATCAAAATGCAATTTTACATAGTTAATACAATGATATTAAAGTATTACTACCAAAACTGAATGTATTTAACAACTTTTTCTTTTGCAGACCATTCTGTGAAAATATTTTTTTATCAGTTATGAGCTGTGTCTGCTTTAATGTTATTTTTTTTTAACTTGATCAATTTATTCTTTTGCAATCACAGAATTTAATTTATGACTTAGAACTGTTTCATTAACTCTTTGCAACTGTTGAATTAACTATAAGAGACAATAACTATGTGCTACTGCAAGCATTTATACACTGCTGAAAATATACAGTTTTAATGTCATTTTAACCATCACATTGTGTTCATGTCTCTGAACTGCTCATTAACATCTTGGTAAAATACTGAACTGGGCTTAGATAATAAATATTTGAAAGCAATTGTTTTACTGGGGTAAAACCAGTGATATTACAACTTGACAAATTACTTTTGAACTTATTACGATGTATCCTGTACAGTATGTATTTACACAGACTGTTTGCTATTTATGCATTTCAATTTACTAGGTATACTGGACCCATTTTTTTAAAAACATGTTTTTTCACACATATTTATTACTAGACATTGATTTAATTTGTACTGAATTCTTCTGCATTTGTACATACAAAGACTATCATTTGTACTGAATTCTTCTGCATTTGTACATACAATGACTATAAAGTACATTTAGTCTAATCTTACAAATTTAACAACATTAATATTAAGCAAAATCTTGGAAAATGTTTATGTCTCTTTAGAAATATCTAGTGGATTTGATACCAAATTCATATGTCCTGTTATTTTAAACTACATACTCAACAATTAAAAATATTCATGCTTTTTTATACCAACATTGTTTTGTCAAAAAAATTTTGAAACAGTGACCATTCTTGCTATTAGAAACATTTATGCATTTTGCATATCTTTATTCTCTCTTGTATAGCTTTAATAAAGCAATTTTAAATCATCTCTTGTTTTTTAAAACCATCTCTTGTATAGCTTTACAATTTAACAGGTTGTAAATACAATTTAATTCTAAACAATACAATAATAACCATTATGGTAGCTATTAACAACTTGTAAAATATCTTATCCTGTCAGGTTTAATCCGGTTTACCAGTATTTTTAATACACTAATACCTGCCCCCCCCCATAAAAGAGTATTGTCAGGAAGGAATGAGATATTTTTTCCTCTAGCTTTATTTTAGACCCTTGTTGTTTATTTTTTCTGTAGCTTTATTTCAGACCCTTGTTGTTTATTTTTTTCAGTAGCTTTATTTCAGACCCTTGTTGTTTATTTTTTCTATAGCTTTATTTCAGACCTTGTTGTTTATTTTTTCTGTAGCTTTATTTCAGACCCTTGTGCAGTACTGCTTGTACAGTCAGTGTAAAACTGAGAAAGTGCCCCTCCCCCTGTAGTACTGCACTATTGTTTATCTGCTTTATGCTGTGAGAATAGAATGCATGTCAGCCCAACACTTTGGTTATACATGTATTTTATTAGGTTACTGACAAACTATGGACTTTTATTTGATTTGATCATTTTTTTATAAAGCTTTTGCTGTTTACTACCTCTAGTAGGTATTTACACCCTCCTGCACAATTGATTTGAACTGTATGTATACTATAGCCCATTTGCTGGCTGTACTTGATGCAACTGAGGGTTTTTTTGTCCTTTTAACATTTACTTGCAAACAGATTATAAGTGACATCTATGCACAATTATGACATTTTATTACAATTACCAAATAGTGTTGCCTGTAAACATTTTAATAATTATGTTTTAATAACAATGATGCTTTAGAAAAGCTCAAGCTACTTATCTGGCAATCAGTCTTGTTGTTTATCTTATCTTTCCAGCATTTCCTGTAACTATTCATTCGGTCTAGGAAGGTCTGAGCTCACATTTCATACTCTATAAACTATAGTTAATTCTTTTAGCATTTTTCCTTTAATGTGATTGTGATTTGCATAACTATGCATTTATACTAAATTACAATTAGCTTACATGGATTTCAGTATTTTTTTATTTATTTATCTATTTAACTATTTAACTGTCCTGCCATTAATTTTACAAAAACTGTTTGACAAATACCATCTGTGATTTTCTTTTTAAAATTTAGAACTTTAACTGTTTGGTTTACTATATAATTATAAACAAATTGTAAAAAACAAAATAGATATTAGTTTAACCAACACATTTATATTTATATTATTTATATTTGCTGTTGTCTGCCTGTTATTCTTGTGTATTGTAACAGATGTACTCTAGATGAAAAGAACACACATGCATGTCTGTCTTGTATCTTTATGCAAGCATGTCATGTCTTGTGACTTTAAATTTTTACTCATCTATTTTTATTTAATTTTATACACTAGAACAGTTTTGTTTACCTTTTGACTATGCTAATGAATGGCATTCATATGCTTTACTTTACTGTAGTACTGATAGATGTCTTGCTTTAACTAAATGAAAGTAAAACATTTAAGAATGATTTGTCCAGACATCAGATCCTACCATCCTACCATGTATGTTTAACCATTTTCAAAACATGAACATATTATAAAATATATTTCTTTTGCACAGATTAGCTGTGTATGCAGGAAGTTCCCAGTCTCTGTCAGTTCAGCTAATTTATTTCCTTTATCCTGCAACTGCTGTTGAATTTCCAGTAATGTTGCATGGTCTTTCTGACATTCTTTAGTAAGCTGTTCTGCTGAATTTGAAACTCCTATGCACTTTTGAAAAGATGTATTTATAACTTGTCTAAGCTTCCTGAACTCATTGTGTCTGTCTTTTAGAAGTTTATTACATTCCTTTGTAACAAAATGTACTAGGGGTTCTATCAGTAACTGATTTGACTCACATGTGGTGACAGGACATAACTGTTCAATATCAGAATGTAATGGAAACACTTTACCCTTAGTTAATGCTTTATCATGAACAGATCTGTCTTTACAGTCAATTTTTTTAGCAATATGATGCAATATTATTTTATGGCATAATACACAAAATGCAGTTTTTGTTGAAGCACACAATAAACATTTGTCATTTTTCACATGGTTTTCTTTGAGATACCAGTCAAATATTGTAATACATTTGCATAATGCCTTACTATCAACCTGCCCTAATAAGGTTTTACATTTACTAATGTGCTGTGTATACCAACATAGCAATTTACTAAAATTTGGTTTACTCCTGCATGAATTATAAATAATATCCATACTATCCAAGAATATATGTATGAATATACAAACTATCTTAAGAATATACAAACTGTTAATATCATCCACACTAAATATGTGACACAGAAAAAAGTCTTACCAGTTAGCAAGAAAACAGGTGATCAGGCTGCTGTTGCTGATGGCTAGAAAATTTTCAGAGTCACTTGAGAAGCTGGTGAAGCACAACAGGCAGTGGACTACTGTGCTAGTGGACATTCACCTTTTCTTGAAGAATTTATGGCACTGCGAATTTCTTGAACTAGTCTCACTCCGGATTGTAGACGTCTAAAAAACTTTACAATTGCAAGCTGCATAAACTGGAATACTTCTGTTTAGGATTTACACATACGTACAAATGTTAGTTACTGCAATTTGACTGAAGTGACCCTCTGCAGGGCTTACCATCACTCCCCCTGTGTTTGAATTGTAGATTGTAGGTTCAAATGCAGGCTAGCTTGCCATTGAAAAAATTACATTGAGCTGCTTACTGCTTGGTGTGATGGATTTGAAGTGTTCTTAAGACACTCAGTCTTGCTGGCTGGATTCTGCTAAAATTCAAAGTCTGGTTATATTTGCATTCACAGTCTGTTGCATACAGAAACTTGCAGAATATACACTGATGAGAGAATATATTTTGCAGCATCAACTTTAGAGAGCAGTAACAAATAACTTTTTATAATAAACCAAACGGAACCATGTTGCAGCTTAAAAGTACTGTTCCAACTTTACTTCTCATATAGTACAGATGATGTGAGAGATATAACATTTACCTTAGGACAAATGAGTCCCTACCATACCTCTAACATAACTGGATTTATATAGCTCTCTATATACACTTTTTAGTCATGCATAAACATATTTTTGAGGAAACACATTGTTCTGTATTCTATTTGGATCTGTGTATAAGAACATCTGTTCTTGTGCCAATGCTGATAAGCATATCCTGTTTTCCATGCAGAAAAACATATTTTTGAGAAAACACATTGTCAGAGATCAGCTTTTCTGACAGTGTGAACATCCTGTATTTTATTTGGATCTTTGTATAAAAACATCTGTTCTTGTGCCATGTCCTGTTTTTCATGCAGAAAAACATATTTTTGAGAAAACACATTGTAAACATATCCTGTTGTTTTAAGAAACATATTGTGTCAATCCTGTTATTTTAGGAAACATATTGTGTCCATTTTTTTATATGCAGAAAAGCATGTCAGTGTTCTTTAAAAGCAGATTTTGCATTTTTGCTCTTGCATACATCCTGTTTTTGAGTCTGTAAGGGAAAAATGTCCATTCTTTAAAAGCAGATTTTGTATTTTTGCTCTTGCATACATCCTGTTTTTAAGTCTGTAAGGGAAAAATGTCCATTCAGCAGATTCCTTTTCCAAGCCATGGTCATTTAGTATGACTGCTGATCACATATTACTAAACTCTGTTTCTGCATTTAAGCAAGCTTTTTCTTTCAGCATATTTACAACATAATTAATTTCAGCATTATATTAATAAAATCTAACAATATACAGATATATTGCCTGAACTTTGTTATTGTACTATGTACAGCTCTATGTATTCTTTGGTATATGTACAATTTTCTGTTTATCTTTTGCACTATTGTTCCTATAGTATTGGCTATTTGTAATGTATCTGCAGCAGCCATAGAAACCAAATGTGTGTATATATATATATATATATATATATATATATATATATATATATATATATATATATATATCTACCTTTCAATTTTGTGTGTGTGGTGTACACCATGTCTTTCATATCTCTGTCCTTTTCAAACAGGTTTATCAGATTGCTAGCTCTCATCATGTTAGCATACCTGTGTCTGTTATCAAATGCATCCCCTTTTTGTGGCATTACTTTACAAATTGTTCCAGTTTTTCTTAAAAATGTGATTGTTTAGGAAACCCATCACCATCTGTCTCCACTTGGACTTGGGTAAAAGTAACTTTTCTGTTCATTGTAGGACGATATCTAGTATGTCTGTGTTTTTGATGTCAATTATTACTCATTCAGCATCCTGAATAACTTAACTTCTTGCTAGAAACATTTTACTGTCTTCCTAATTTTTTCATCAAACCCAGTATCCTATACAGTAAGTTTGGGCACACCTGCTGACTTTCACAGCATTCATTTTCATAGATTTGGGCATAACTACACACTGGTGTCCTATGAGCTTTCAATGGTAACCATGTGAAATGGTGTTACCCACTAGAGTGAGTCCCTAAATATGGAGACTGCATGGCCGAATGATTTGACTTACATTTATGAAGTCTGACATGCCTTTTCTTGGAATATTCCCTTTTCTCCAAGGTATGGTGGTCTCAGGGTTGGTCTCTACATGTTTGGGGTGTATGGAGGATTATGTTCCACATGGGGGGTGCAGGGGGGCCTGCCCCTTTGCAAAAAGAAGTTTTAAGGAGAAGAGTAATTTTTGCTGTCAAGCCACGGTGGTGCAGCGGTAGCATTGTCGCCTCACAGCTAGAGGTTCTCCCATTTGATTCTTGGCTGGAGCTCCTTCTCTGTGGAGTCTGCATATCCTCCCTGTGGTCAAGTGGCATTTGAAAAACATGAGTGAATGGGCATGCCTTCATTGAAGGTTGGGCATCGAGCTGGCACCTTGGCACCATAAAAATCTACTGCCAATCATTAGCGGACCGGAGTTCCGCTGTGGTGACCCCTAACCAGGAAAAGCCAAAAGAAGAAGAAAGAAAGAAAGTAATTTTTGCTGTCCTCCTGTGTTTTTGGTCTTTTTTCATCTTGCTGGCAGTCAGCACTTCGAGTGCCATTTCAATAGGTAGTCGCTTTCATGTTTAGTCCGTCCCATCCCTCTCTCTTGTGTAATCCACATCTGAAAACTAAACTGATTTTTGAAAACAACTTGTAGTAAAATGCAAGAATTTTGTTGTGCTATTGATGGACTTTGAAAAATTCAACAAATCTCAGAAAGACATCATCAATAAAGCAAAAATGAGCTGTTCTGCTGAAATACCATACTCTGTACAAACAGGGTCCAGAAGCTTTGTGACACTAGTTGACAGAACTACACCCACTTGTTAATCAGTACCAGCAATGCTCTTCTGTAACCATCTGTTACTAGAATTTCTATCAAAGTTTCCTTATTGTTTACCCCTTCAAGGTGAAGCCAGCCCTTCACATTTTGTTTCAGTTCATATAACCGATCCCTGACATCTAGCAAAACTCCACTCTGGGAAAATCGAGTGTCTGAGTCCCCATTGCATCCATCAGATGTGGTGTCTTAAGCAGCCACCACACCTGGTTTTCTCCAAAGAAGTAAGTTTTATTTACATAATATAAAAGGCTTAATGTTTTGCCTAGAAAGTAATCAATAGAAGAAAGATAACATAAAAACATGTAGTAAAGCAAAAGTTCAGTTTGTTTGTAATATTCATAGACACAGTTAGGCAGAGGTGCACAACACTATAATCACAGTTAGTTGCCTCTCAGGACTACACCCTTTAGGCACAAGCTAGTAAAAATAAATATCTTGCACAATAATCTTCTTCCCCGAAATGCAAACCCAAAAGAAGAGGTTATGAGGAACCCAAAATCAGAATTTCTGGGGAACAATAACTATTGCTTGATGCCTTCTCCTTAAAAAAATCATAGGTGAGTACTAATTTTCTCACTGATACACATGTTTACTAATTAAAGGGCCCACTTTTCCAAAATAGCAGCCTTTTAACACATCCTTACAATCTAAGTACTTCTCATTTGGTCCACACAGGGGGAAGGTGGTCCACACAGCCTACCTGGACCTCGCAAAAGCCTTCGATACAATACCCCACTCGGGCATTATAGATAAGCTCACCAGCTTAAATATAAACCCCTATGTCACTAGATGGGTTGCAAACTGGCTCAAGGACAGAACCCACAATGTTAGAATTGCTGGAGCCATGTCAGACTCCAAACCAGTTACAAGTGGCATCCCACAAGGCTCAGTCCTGGGACCTCTCCTGTTCGGTATATATTTCTTGGAGGTACAGGCCAACACGGAAGGACTGTGGCTGACCAAGTTCGCAGATGACTGCAAACTGGGCGCTATAATCGACTCTCCATCCAACACAAGCATCCTCCAAAAGGGCCTCATAGAAACAGACAACTGGTGCCAGAGCCATGGCCTCAAGCTAAACGCCAAGAAGTGTATAGTTATCCCCTTTGGCAAAAACAAAGTGCCCACAAATTACCACATAGGTGGTAATCCATTAAGTACGGAAGACGTAATTAGGGACCTGGGGACCCAAGTTGATAGCAATCTCTCATTTGACAACCAAGTGGCCAAAGTGGTTAGAAAAACATTTTATATAGCCCACCTAATCATGAAGGGATTCACATCTAGATCAGGGGAGGTCATCGTGCCTCTTTACTCATCCCTCATCAGGCCCATAATTGAGTATAATGCCCCTTTTGGGATGTACCTTACCAGACACCTGCAGCAACTGGAAAGACCCCAAAAGTACCTCACCAAGAGGATCAAAGGGCTCAAACAGATGCCATATGCTGCCCGGTTAAAGAAACTCCAGCTCTACTCAGTGACATACCGCCTGCTCAGAGGCGATCTGTGCCTGACATATAAAGCCATGTCCAACCCGGAATTAATGGACATGCTGCACCTCAGAAAATCCAAATCCCATCGAGCTACGCACTCGAGAGACTTGAACCTCAGCACTGAAATAAATAGGACATGCTGGAGGGACAGATTCATAACCCAGAGGCTCCCTTCACTCTGGAATAAAATCCCAGTCCAGGTTAGACAGAGTCCCTCATTGACTCTCTTCAAGAGGAATCTTGATGAGTGGATAGGAGATAGTAGGTTTACCCCGGGTATCACTTCTGTGTCACTGTTAGACAGAGGCACAGTATACTAACCTCGAAAACGGGCATAGCAAAATTAATTTAAAATGGGTGGCAAAAGCCAAACACACTCTGGCTAGGCTTATAAATGCCCTAGGGCAGATAGCCTAGCATGAACCTATGAATAGTCAAAATGTTTCACACCTCCTTTGGCATAAGAAACAGCTTGTTACCAGAGTCCTTCTGGTATGATGCACATATAGTCACATCCTCTACTGCCAGGACTTTCACTTGCATCAAATGGACATTTCACTAGACACCTCCCTTGGAATCAGTTGCACTGATCTAAGATAGCTCTCACTTCAACCCAAACAACTTCAGAAAACTAAGCTGCCTAGACTTTTCTGGATTTCCCAACAACTTCTGACATCTCAAGTCTGCCTTCTCCTTAAAAAAATCATAGGTGAGTACTAATTTTCTCACTGGGACACAGGTTTACTAATTAAAGGGTCCACTTTTCCAAAATAGCAGCCTTTTAACACATCCTTACAATCTAAGTACTACTCATCACTAAGTACTACTCATTTGATCCATACTAGTGTCATAATGCCAGACCACTCTATTTCCGTCCTGTTTGAATTACATTGGCAGCTGCCATGATATGTGACTATTTATCAGTGTGTGTGTGTGTGTGTGTGTGTGTGTGTGTGTGTGTGTGTGTGTGTGTGTGTGTGTGTGTGTGTGTGTGTGTGTGTGTGTGTGTGTGTGTGGTGTGGTGTGGTGTGGTGTGGTAAGGAAGGGCTCTAATTTAGGACCTGCATTGGGATAAGCACCCAACTTCTACTAGTTTAGTGGCTGACAAAATGTGAGTCAACCAAATGACTTGACACTGGTCGACTGGTGATTTAATTGTCAACTTTCTGGCTGCTTAATTTGGTCAACAGTAAAGATGTCGACTTTTGTGCAAGATTGCTATAATCATGCCTTATCCCTGGTATTATGTAATCTCGGAGTTAGTAATATTTAATTATCAGGGTGCAGTGGAACTTGCTGCCCTGAAAATAAAACATTGTTTTTAATTTGCATGCTCTGAGGTTATTTCTTTAAACATGTTCACTATTCAGAGGATTTTTTTAATCTTTTTTGTCTAAGTTTTTAACATCACTCTACTGACATTTTGAATAACCTCAGTTTGTGTGTGTGCATGTGTATGTATTATCTATGTATCTATCGATAGATAATACAATCGATCTACATGTGTTTGTGTGTCTCTGTGTGTGTGTGTGTGTGTGTGTGTGTGTGTGTGTGTGTGTGTGGTATGTATGTGTATACTTACAACCAGTTGCTGGGATCACTTAAGTTTAAGTCATAGTTGATCAGGCATATTAGCTAATGCTTCTTTGGTTTCTTCACATTGGAGTGATATTATATTATATATATATATATATATATATATATATATATATATATATATAGTTTCACTTCATATCGTTGAAAGCTCATTTCACTGAATTTCAAAACAGCGAGATCAAATTGTTGAAAACTCAAATCATCGAAAACTCATAACATCGAATCTCAAATCAATGAAAACTACAAAGCAACTAGAAATAACATCCTAGACACTGTTTATTATGCTTATGCAGGGGGACAAGCCCCCCTGCACCCCCCAAGTGGGGGGCTCCACCCAAAAATGAAATATACCAACTCCAAGGTCGCACTACAGTGGGGTTAGGAAATTACCTTTTTCCCCCACTGTAGTCCAACCTTGGAGTTGGTATATTTAATGTACGGGGGGGGTGGGGGCAGATCCCCCACATGGGGAGTGCAGGTGGGCTTGCCCCCCTGCATAAACATAGTAAAAACTCTGTGGGATGTTATTTCTAGTTGCTTTGTAGTTTTCAATGATTTGAGATTCGATGTTATGAGTTTTCGACGATTTGAGTTTTCGACAATTTGGTCTCACTGTTTTGAAATTTGATGAAATGAGCTTTTGACGATATGAAGTGAAACTATATATATGTATATATATATATATATATATATCTTTTTTTTTCTTTTTTTTTTTTAGAAGAAATTCACTTTCTAGAAAGAGACTTAAAATATTTAGACAGCAGTTATTAAGAGATTACTGCTTTTGCAATTCTTTAAACAGAAAAAAGGAGCAATAATTTTTTGGAGGAAAGTGACCATTATGCCTGGAGATATAAGACAAACAGATGATAATACAGGTATGTGCTCAATAAACAGTGAATTCTAGAAAAGCATAAGAAATAGCAAATTTCTGTTGAATATCTGGTATTGACATGAAAGTAATAAAAAGTCTATAGGTTTTGTTAACTGATCTAAGAGGAAGTTTAATTCTTGTAGGAAACTTTAGTTGTAACAAATTATCATATAGCCTTGCAGAAAAATTCCTGCATCAGCCAAGGTATTAAATAAATGGATCAAGTATACAAACCTAAGTTTATAAATAGCTTTTATGAAAGAGATTCATTATTCTTTACTCATCATTCTTCCACTTTTGGCATCGTGTCATAAATTGACAGAGTGCATACTTCATTAGATATAAAAAGCAAAACTGAAAATGTTAAAAAGTCCTTCTCTGTCAACCATTTTATCATAATGCTATGAGTTTTAAAACTTCAATGAATGTAGGGAATGTCATTATTTTTGTAAGAATTCCAGCATATATGACTAAATTAATTGATTTTAAATAATTCTTCAGCAAAGAAATATAAGATAACTTACAAACTAATTACAATAGAGAAGTAAATGAAATTATTCTAAGGGGTTCCTTTTAAATCTATGTGGGAAAATAAAATTCTACTGCAATAAAAAAATGAAACAACAGACTCAGACTGAATAAAAATTGAAAGAAGACTTTACAAAGCTAATTAAAACAAGACATTGAAGAGATAAGAATTTCATCAATCATAATAAAATGTTAATGACACACTATCAAGAAATATTAATTTGTAAAGCTAAAATAGCTTTAAAAAGATTGAGGGCAGCATTCATAGTCACTTGCAGAAATGAGGTAGGGGTATTCCTTATGCTTAGGAGGGAGTGCAGCAAAGGTGAGATTCATAGAGGCCATTTATGCTAATGCACAAGGCCTAAAAATAATGAGATGCAAATGAGAAGTGTTGTAAACTAGTAGTATGCTAATGGGGTGGTTTTGGAATTCATAGTCCAACATCCCTGCAGTTAGAACAGCCATTCTTAAATCCAGTGCTTTGCCTTTGATACAGGAGTTGCAGTCCATGAACTTCTTTATGTAAGTGTGCACAAACAATTTCCTGACACTCAAATTAATTATTCCCCCAGCAACCCCCTTCATTAGTTTGTATTAAGTATGCACAAGCACTAAAATGACACAATAAATTATTCTCTTAGTGATCACTTCAGCAGTCTGACCATGTATGCACAAGCACTTCACTGACACTCAAATTAATTATCTTCTCCAGCAACCCCTTCAATAACATTTGCTAGTATGCCCAAGTACTAAAACAAAGCATTCACCCAAGTGACCCCTTCAGTAATATCTCCAGGCACACACAAACACTAAAATACATATTTCAACCAAACAACCACTTCCATAATATGCCTCAGTATGCAAAAGCAGTAAAATAAGCATTTCATCCAAGTGGCCCCTTCAGTAATATCTCCAGGTATGCATAAGGACTAAAATGCACATTTCACCCAAGCAATCCCTTCAGTAACATGTTCCAGTATGCACAAGCACTAAACTAAACATTTCATTCAAGTGACCCCTTCAATAAAATATCCAGGTATGCAAAAGCATCAAAATGAAACATTTATCCAAGCAATCCTGCCATTAAAAATGCCCAGGTATGCTGAAGTAAATATCAGATCCCATTGTATCTCAGTATTAGAATGCAAATGGCTGTTTTTGGCATATTTTCAGGGCAATTTACACACTTTGTATGCAAATTTGCTCATTATAGATTCATGTTTATGAATCAAACTCATGTGCATATGTGTAAACTCCCTTAACAAAGTAGCAGCTGTCCCCCTATTGGCTATGCATTATCAGAAAAGAGTCCTCCATATTTGTGTAGTCATTCTAACAGTCTGGGAATTTAAATAACCTCATAGCAACACTCTTTGCAGACCACTACTATAAATATGCAAAGCCTTGGGCTATGAATACCACCCTAAGTTATAGTTATATGCTAGATCACCCAAAGGTTTACATAGGTTAGCAAAATCATAATGACAGGAAATCATATAAATACAATTCTAAATATAAAAAAAACCCCTTCAGATAGCAGAGAAATATTGAATACCTTTAAGGAATTTTATAAAGAAATTAATAGTATTAAGAACCAACTGACTAATTATAAAAACATTAAAGAGTAGTCAAATAGAAACATAAATATTAAATTAAAGAATTTCCAAAAAAATACACTTACTAAACAGGGAATCGCCAGGTTTGGATGGGATTATACCAGAGCTATATAAATGTTTCCCACTAAAACTCATTTCCCTGATTAATAACACTTTTTACTAATACAATCTCATAATCAGATCACCTCACGTTGGAAATATTTCATAATTTCAGCTATTCTAAAAACAGGGAAAAATGGAAACTGGTAACATCTTTTAAACCCATATCTCCTTTAAAAATTGGATACAAAATGTTTACCTCTATTATTAGAAATAGATTTAAAGCTGTAGTTCACTGTTTTATTAATAAAGGCCAAGCTAGATTCAATATTAATACAACAGCATTTTATTACAGCAGAAGAATAATTACATTATTAGATTATACTTATATAAAGAAGCAACAATTAACAGTACTTAGCCTAGACATTGAAGAAGGAGGCTGGAACTTTTCATTTGGTACATTACAATCATATGAGTTTTTTCAAGGGTTTATAAACACAATTAAAGGTTTAAAAAAAGGATTCTAAAGCTTATCTTAAAATATATTCTTTTCTTTCACTATCCATCAGTTTGAAAAGAGGAACACAACAAGGTACAGAGAATTTTCTTCAGGTAGATAATGCTGGAAGCAGAATGTAATTGGAACATGTGTTCTGGGACTATATTGAGTTGCCAGATTTAAAAAAATCCATAATGAGTATTTTATCACAAACGGGGGAGCAAATTGTTGCAACTAAGGAAACAATTCTTTTAAGCTAGGATGTAGGTTTTGAATTGCCTACACATAAGGCCTTACTAAGTTCAGTGCTACTGGCTGCCATATAAAAGCAATTACTAGAAAACTGAAATTAAAATCTAAACCAGCTGCAACTGGATAACCACATATTTTATAGAATATAAAAGAACTAGAGGTGGGTACATTAGAAAAAGGAAATTGCAAATCATACAGAAGTAAATAGAATCTGTGAGAACAATATATTCAGAATAGTGTTCAGAAGAAGGAGTGAGGTTTAAGGGAAGCAATGAACTGAACAAGTTATCTAATTTGAGAGTAAATGATAATTGTTAAAGGAAACGTGCATCTTGCATGCAAAAAATGTTACTGTGGTTTTTATTTTATAATACATTTGTTCATGTGTCACTGTTTTAGTTGTGATTTAATAGTTAAAAAGGCTGTCTTCTGTTTCTACTAATATTTGTTTTAATAATAAAACCTTTCTCCAACTCCATTAGAAATAACAAAAAAGAGGATTTCTGATAATTTTGGTTCTAAAATCCAGTTATTTGCTGATGTCATTTTATTGGAGATTTTAAGAAATGAATTCAACCAATGGACTATTCTATTAAGTCTTTTCAAGATGTATAAGCTTTAAGATTTAATGTAGAAAAAAACTGAAACAATATTCTTGCATCAAAGCATTACTTCTTTAACAACAGCAACAACAATAATAATAATTCTTAAAAATGAATGTGACTATAATTGTGATAGGACAGAAATGCAATATCTGGGCATTAAAATTTTAACAAACATTGGAAACATTATCCCTGGGATTCAACAAGTTCTGCACGGCATGCAGGAATAGTGTAGGAGCTGCTAGAGGCAATATGGCCGCCGTGCGATCCAGGAATAAGCTCCCGGGACGTGCACGAGCGCTCCTGCACTATTCCTGCAAGGACACAGCTCCTGTATACAAATTACCCTATTTGCAGGTGAACACCATGCAAATGAGGTGAATTTGTGATCCAGGAAGCTGGTAGCCAGCTGTGCAGGACTAGTGTAGTCTGCAGAAATGTATTTGGTTAGTAACTGAGTACATTTCTGCAAACTACAAAATGGAGCCATGACAGCTCCAAATAAAGGTTGTATATTATCTGGAAAGCATGCCAATGGCCAAATATATGGCCATTGGCATGGAAAATAGTTGGAAAAAAAATTATTTTTTTTTAGCCGATTTCAGCTGTTTAAGCGTAGGGCAACAGCACGCAAACGGGATTGGGCCAAAAATTTTAAAAAAAACTTGAAATAAGCATTCTATCCATATTCACAATTTTGCCATTATACTCAATGGCAGGCAGAAGACAACATGGCCAGTGAATAGTGGTTGCTAAGGGGGAAGACTCAGTGTGGGACTTGTAACTAGGCATTAGCAGGCAATGCAATGCAAATGAGGGGAATGATACTGAATCCTAAATTCCCCCTTAAGGCTGACCTGCACACAACTGTGTCAGTGCAGGAAGGCCATGGTGGTAGTCTAAGAGCTAGCTGACATCATAGCAGGGTGTGTCAGGCATACTGTAAGCTTATTGGAGCCCACTGGCTTGGGTTTGCCCTTAGCTTAGCAGAGCTAAGCAAGGGGGTGTCTCTGAGGCTGCCTAGCACTCTTTACATTGCCTAAATGGGTGCGTGCGGCGCACACCGTATTTTAAAGGAAAAAAAAAAAAAGTAAACCAGGAAATAGCAGCCGTGTGCACATCTGAGCACTGTGTTTGTGCGGCCTGCCCTGGGCTTAAATGGGAAGGAAATGGGAAGGGAAAACAGCAGTAGGAAGGTAATGAAGGAAAAGTTGCATATCTGGCAGGTGAAGTGAATCAGAATCAGCCAATTACACAGGCAGCCCAGCCCAGCACACCACTATAAATGATGCAAACACCTTTCCCTCTGGTTTTTCCCACAAACTCTACACCACCGGTGTACATAAGCAGGGAAATTTTACTAAACAAAAGCAACAAAATGATAGGGGCTGCAACAGCTATCATAAATCAACATGTGGAAGAGGCTGATGGTGGTAAGGATGAGAATGCTGATGACCAACCCACAGTGAGGAGAAGGAGAAGAGTGTACAGACCCGGGGTAACCTACCAAGAGCTACATGAGCAGGCAATAGTGGAATGCTATAGGGTGGACAGGGACCTCCTACAGCAAATTGTTGAGCTGAGCCGGCCACACATGCAGAACCAACAGAGAGGGACCCATCCCAGTGGATACCAAGGTATGTGTAGGCTTATGAATACTAGCCACAGGTACCTTCCAAAGGCCAACTGGGGATATTATATGGATCTCACAGGCATCAGCATCCAGGGTACTCCACCAGTTCCTGGATGTCATGTCAGCACATGCTGGTGAGCATGTATATTTCCACAACACCCATGAGGCATTGGCCAGCAATATGCATCTCTTCCACCAAATAGCAGAATACCCTGAGGTAGTGGGTGCTATAGACTGCATGCACATATGCATAACAGCACCACACGGTGAGCGGGGTAGGGTCTACATTAACCGCAAGGGCTTCCCCTCTATCAACTGCCAGGTCATGTGTGATGCCCAGGGCATTATAATGAATGTGTGTGCTGGCTGCCCTGGAAGCTATCACGACTCCCACATATGGAATCTGACACAGCTGTACCAGAGATTTGCAATGGGGACATCCCTTATGGTCACCTAGTGTGCGATGCTGGTTATGTACTGGAGCTGTGGCTGATGACACCCAAAAGAAATGTACACAAACAAGAACTCCATAATGAGGCACACACACAGATCAGAATCATAATAGAGCATGTGTTTTGGATGCTAAAGTTACTGTTCCAGTGCCTGGACATATCCAGTGGAGCCTTGCAGTACTCACCAGCTACATGTACCCAAACTGTCATTGTATGTGCCATGCTACACAATATGATCCTGTGGAAACAGCTGCAGCAGGAACAGCATGGGGCAGGGCCACACAGCCCCCCGTCATTGCCAAGGCCTGCACAGGCACAGAGTGACTCGGAGGAGGAACAACCTGAGCCTGCCCCAATAGGCAGAAGGAGGCATGCCCACTATGCCCAGGCTGTGGCAAAGAGGCAACGCATAGCACATACACTGACATGGTAGGTTCCCAGGGAATTACATCTCTCTCTGACTCACACATACAGTAAAAGGGATGCCAAACATGACACTACATGTGCTTAACCATGTATAGGGAGTGTAGTATGTGCATCCAATATAGTCAGCCCTCCAGCACCATCCTCAATACTGGCACAGCCACAAGGTAAGTCACTCTCCCTACCAATTGCCAAATAGAGTAGTACGTGTTGTTACTTGTATCTATGGTATGGATGTGAGCATGCAAGTGAATCGGGTAGCTGAATGGGATGCCAGCAGATAGCAGACACCTATAGTGGCAGCATGAGATCTGTAACAAATACTGGTGTCACCGTAATAGCCAGTACTAGACAAGGTGACAAAACTCACTGCAGGGAATGTCCTGGGCTACATGTGTGTCCATAGGACATGCACATGCCAGTCAGGGAGGCTCATATACCCAACAACAGTCTCAGCCAGCAAGACAGGTGTAGACAAACACAAACAAAGGCTGTGCTAAGGCCTCTGATTGATGGCTATGAAGAACAACTGCCCCCAGACCTACACAGACAGACTACAACAGGTCAGGCAGTAGGATGTTAGTTCTGTAGGGTAAGAAGTCAGAAACTGAAATGTAGGTCAATCAAACCTAAGACATGTAGTACACTGATATGCCTCTAGTCAACAAGATAGGTTAGAATACAAAATGAAATGGAGTACCTGAAATACCAGTACAGTCATAGCAAATGTGTACAAGTGTCAGGTGTGCCCCCCAATCCTATGTAGAAATGTAGTAACAGTCATGTGTGCCTCCCAATCCTATGTAGAAATGTAGTAACAGTCAGGTGTGCCACCCCCCCCCAATCCTATGTAGAAATGTAGTAACAGTCAGGTGTGCCCCCCAATCCTATGTAGAAATCTAGTAACAGTCAGGTGTGCCTCCCCCATCCTATGTAGAAATGTAGTAACATGTATGTGTAGGTATAATAACAGATTACCTGAGCTGGCCAAGGTAGCAGGATAGAGTGTAGCATGTGTACAATATGCAGAGCTGTGTGTGTTAGGTTGGTGTGTGTAGTATATTGTGTGAGAGTGGTCAGTATGTATGCATGGTGAGGTTTGTCCTGGTGGCCATTGACCAGTACTGCTGATGACAGGGCCAAGTTCTCACAACTGCAGTGCCAAAAACAAAGCTTCCCAGCAAAACACATTCCAGCAGTAAGCCATAGTAAATGTTTAGAAGTAATGTGTCACCATCTGAAAGATGGACATGGCATGTATGTGGGCCCAGAAATACAAGCAGTACACAGGGAGAAGTACCTAAGACAGACAGTGCATAATAAGTAACTGTCAAATGGACACACCCTTGGAATTGTACATACAGGTTAGTAGCACATTATTTGGGCTTGTAGTAGGGAATATCGATGTTGTCTGGCCAAACACTGGCAGACCACAAAGGTCATAGGTATGAAGTATTGAGAAACATCTGATGTCCATGCACAAGCCAGCATAAGTGGAATGCCCCATGCATATCTGTGAGTCAGATGCAAGTAGTGTCCATAGGACACATGCACAAAGCTCACCCCACCACCACCCAAAGGTACCTCTCCGGTCTTATCCCTGCTGTTAGGAATGAGTACAATATGATCCCCACCTCTGTATGGCAATATCTAAAGAATGCAGCATGCAGAACTGGTGTCCCATGCAGGTGTGTCCCTAGCTGTAAACAGCAACCTGCCAGCATCCACACCACTTGATCAATAATGATAGAAAGTATTGGCATTAACACCTTGCATACCTACCCTGTCACCCCAGGAGAATATAGTGCATTGCAGTCTGGGATTGTAGGAGCGACCGAATGCAATGGCCTGCTACAGCTGGCCTGCATCTCTACCAAATGGCCTACAGTCCTCTGCCAAAAGCCAGTGTCTCACCTGTACTGCCAATGTATGTTATGTCATGGACTCCCAAATAACAACATAAGACAGTCCACAGAACCCAAATGCAAGGCCATGTAGACAAATCTCAGTAACATGTCGACCATGTCCTGCTGCACGAACTGTGGACCAACACCAAATTACTGCTGGGATGAGGTGATAGCTATAGGTAACATATCAGATATTGTTTGCATAATGTATGGAATAGGACAAAATAATAGGGGGAGGTAGGAGCATGCGCGGCATGGAGTGTGTGAAGTCCGAAACTCAGCCGTGTGCCCATACTATCCCTGGCTGCAAACACAAGAATGGGTGTCTACAAACCTGCTCATAAATCACAATGCGAGGGGGTAATGTCCAGAATTATGACCCCTGCCTCTAGGTAACCTGTGTGAATCTGTACAGCTGTGAGGTATGGCCACAGCTGGATATAGCCATACTGTCATGTCGATGGATGTACAAGCATGGGATCCTCAGCCACCACTGTACCAAGGTGCTGAACCATTTACACAGACCTAGCAACAAGTGTCTGCAGGTTCCCCTCCAGAACATGGTTGTGCATGAATATGTAGGCTGCTGACGATGATACTGGACACAGCTGCATTCACCCTGTGTTCCCCAGAACATCACTGCAAGCAAATATGTATACCTGACAGTACTTGATGACATAAAACATCACAGTGTAAAACAGTACATATGTCTGAATATCTCTGCTAACACCAGGACCATGTAGCAGAAGCAGCACAGACACAATTACCTACAGTAACCCACTATCCTTTGCCCATTTTAACCCCATATTGTCAACCGATCTACAGATATCCCGCAGAAACAGTTTGCTAGCTGTAGGTGTAGAACACAAAAGTCTGCACTGGAGTACAATCTACCTGGAATGGATTAACACATTCAATACAGTAGGTCATACTGGGCATGCTCCCACACTTAGAGAAATGAAGGCCATGTCAGACAAAAATATACTGAAAGGTCATACTGGCCATGCTCACACACCCATGTCTGGCAACACCAGTGGACCATACATAACTGACAGTCGCAGATGTAAGTGCAATCACTCCTCACTGCACACCAGTCATGCTTTGCACACACATTGAATAGGAATACACACATATATCCAAGGACAACACACTATAAGAGGACAAAAATACACATACATAGATGTGTGGAAGAGAGTGACAGTGACAAAGAGCCTCCCATCATGAGGCCTGTCCCACCCAGCACACATCCAATTGGCTAAAACCACATGATGTGAAAATGTCAATCACTGTAGACATTTGCCTCTGGTATCCCTCAGCACTATAGTGTCTGTGGTTCTTGTGCTAACTGTGTAACATGACTGTACAAGTCAGTAGTCATCTAGCAGTTGTATACACATACCTGTGGAATATAAACCTGTGTGTGCCTGAGTGTTGTGTGTCTGCCTCTAGGTGAATGGGTTATGGCCCATGCACACACACTGCATTCCCCATAGCCCTACTATGGCAAGCCTGCTGATGTCTTCACCTTGAAATACACCTCTGAGGAAGGAATAACCCAGAAATCTCTGTAGTGTGTCCTATAACTGTGTAATGCGGTAGTGTGATATACTAGGTAGGCAGGGGTTATAATCCCAGATGTGACAACTGTGTGTATGTGTGTGAGTTTGTGTAGGGATCAATGCTTTTTAGGCCATTCACACTCATTACAATTTCAAATGCCCTACTTTGGCAGGGCTGCTCATGTCATTCACTTTGAAATACACCTTTGGGGAAAAAGTAGCCCAGTAATCTACATGGTGTGTCCTATAAGTGCGTAATGCTATAGTGTGATATACTAGTTAGGTAGAAATTCTATCCCCAGACATGGCAACTGTGAAACTCTGTGTGTGAAGGGATCAATGCTTTTTTGGCCATTCACAGTCACTACGCACACCTAATAATGGAGAACATCGATAACTGTGCTGTAACAGAGACCTGATCCAAGCCTCCAGAGAGCACCCCTGCAATACCAGGTACAACTCTCACTACATGTGTTAGACCACAAACCAGGACCAAAACAATAAAGGTGGAAGAGTGTCCATATTCACTAAGGATATTCACACCACCAGGCTACTTGCCCAACAGAATGTACCTGAAATACCCCCGGTGTAACTAACAGTAGGTTAGACTGCATTCCAAATTGTATAGCTTGCTACAGATCCCCCACCATGCCCCATGATACCCACTACAGCTTTTGAAACATACTGTGAAATATTATGATACAAGCAAACACCCTAATACTGGGTGACTTACACTACCTTGCCATTAACTGGGAAAACTACTTGTGTACCAACACATGTGCCCAACGGTTCTTGGAAGTCATAATTCCCAATGCCCTGGATCACATAACCCATAGTCCCACCAGGGGCTCAAATATCCTGCACCTGGTCATTAACAACATGGGAAATCAATGATCCCACCTATGGTCACCCCATTGGTGGTCAGGTCTGCCCATGAGCTAATCACCCTTAACATCAACATCCCTCCCCCACACCCCAATAAAGAAACTTCCGGAAACACACATCACCAAAGCCAATGTCGCACTACACATGTCAGACATGATTAATATCATGACATCCATGCAGATGGGAACTGAAAGGACGACTGCTGAATCATACATGAAGGCACTGTACGAGCACATCCACTCGTGCATGAATTGTGCCATCCAATATAGAAACAAGATGCTCCCCACCAAGATAAGGAAGCCAATGTGGTGGCCCCCTACCATAAACATACTGTACAACAAAAGGAGGAAACTGTTGCAGAAGTGGTGGAAATTCCAGGATGCAAAATACTCCCTTACCAGTTACAGTAAGAGGCAGAAATCCCTCATAACATCCACCAAAGCTAGTTACAAAGATAACAATATAGCCAAAGATGCCAAAGACAACTGCAAGCTTTCCATAGTTATGTGAGGAATCTAAATAGAAATGCTCAGAACTGCTGTGAGCTATAACAGGATATTATTAAATATACTGCTCCCAGGGATTGCCAATATCCTAGCAGATCGATTCAGTGCCAACTGCACCCCCCTCCCAACCCCCAAAGGGCCCATCTCAACATAGAAAGATTGCCATATTCTGGTAATAATGGCCACATAGGTAAAAACACACTCTCCAGAGCTATGACAGCAGCAGCCATGGGACTAGTCAACATCCCGGGCTGTGTACTGCATGAGTTATAAACTGAACTGGCACCTCACCTACTTGCCATGTCTAATCATAGCCACACCTCAGGCTTCACACCCACTGTGCCGTGCACAGCTACAGTTATCCCAGTCCACAAGCGGGGATCCACCTTGGATCTTGGGAACTACAGCCCCAGGCATTATGATGTGCCTGACCTGCAAGGCCATGGAATATATTATCATGGAAATTAAAACAAAGACATTGGCAACCTGCATGTCACCTCAACCTGAATGACAACTTTGAATCTGTCTCCAAAGCTGTGGATGAGGGTAAGGTGGTTCATGCAGCCTATCCAGAGCTTGCCAAGGCCTTCAACACCATCCCCCAGTCTAGAATCATAGACAAATGTATCAAGCTGGCCATTAATCCATATGTCACCCGATGGGCTGCCAACTGCTGTACTAACAGAATCTACACTGTAAATGTAGGTGACACCAACCGAGCCCCAGACAAGTGACAGTTGGAGTACCTTAGGGTTCAGTCTTGGAATCACCCTTGTTTAGCATCTACTGCTTTTAAGTACATTTGAACAGTAAGGGACACTGGTAAACAAAGGTCACAGATGACTGCACACTGGGAGCCAATATTGAATCCCCACATGATGTGGATATTCTACAGAAGGACCTTACAGAAAGACATGCTTGGTGCCTGAGCCATGGCCTCAAGATCAATGCCAAGAAATATATAGTTATCCCCATTGGGAAGGGACATGTACCTGTGAAGTACCACATAGGTGACAGTACACTAAACACCTAAAGTGTGATAGCAGACTTAAGGACACAGGTGGACAATGGTCTCACCTTTGATAACCACATTACCACAACAGTCAGGAAACCCACCTATGTGGCACACCTCCCACTAAGGGCTTTACATCCAGGAAAAGGAGGCCATTGTCCCATTGTAGCCATCTCTCAGTAGACCCAGTACAGACTACAATGGCCCGTTATGTATGTACCTCACAAGACATCTGCAACACCTAGAGAGACTGCAGACATACCTCATGAAATGAATCACAGGCCTAAACCAGATGCCTTATGCTGACCATCTGAAAATCATCCAGCTGTACTCTGAGAGTATTGCGTTCTCAGAGGTGATCTCTGCTTAACATACCATGCCATGTCAAACCCAGAGCTGTTAGACATGCTACACTTAAAAAATTCCAAACCCTCACAGCCACATGCTCCAGGGATCCAAATCTTGTCATCTCAATGAAAAATACATGCTGGAGGGATGTGTTCCTGACCAAGAGACTCCCCAGACTCTGGAATAGACTGCTCATACATGTCAAGCAGTCTGCCTCTTTGCCCCTCTTAAAAAGGAAACTGGACGATTAGATGGGAGATTGGAAATTTACCCCAGGGATCATGTCAGCTGCCCTGCTAGACAGGGATGCAGGAAAGTAAATATTGTGGGAAGTCATAGCCAGGGAATTGCCATGTCTAGGCATGTATAGACCCTAGGGCCGATAGCCTTGTATCAACGTATGACCATATGAACCTATGAACTACACTTTCCATTGCCCATCCTTGGAAAGGTTGCTGATGTCATTCACTTTGAAATACACCTTTGGGGAAAGGATTGCCCAATAATCTCTGTGGTGCATTCTATAACTGTGTAATGCTGTAGTGTGATATGCTAGTTAGGTAAGAGTTATATTCCCAGGTGTGGATATTTGTGTGTTTGTTTGTCTGTGTAGGGACCAACACTTTTGAGGCCATTCACAGTCACTACAACCTCCACTGCCCTTCTTTGGCAAGCCTGCTGATGTCATTCACTTTGAAATACACCTTTGGGGAAGAAGTTGTCCAGTAATCTCTGTGGCACGTCCTATAACTGCGTAATGCTGTAGTGGGATATACTACTTAGGTAGAAGTTCTATTCTCAGACATGGCAACTGAAGATGTGTTTGTGTAGGGAGCAATGCTTTTGAGGCCATTCACAGTCACTACAACCTCCATTGCCCTTCTTTTGCAAGCCTGCTGATATCATTCACTTTGAAATACACCTTTGGGGAAGGAGTAGCCCAGTAATCTCTGTGGCATGTCCTATAACTGCATAATGCTGTAGTGTGATATACTAGTTAGGTAGAAGTTCTATTCTCAGACATGGCAACTGAAGATGTGTTTGTGTAGGGAGCAATGCTTTTGAGGCCTTTCACAGTCACTACAACCTCCATTGCTCTTCTTTGGCAAGCCTGCTGATGTCATTCACTTTGAAATTTACCTTTGGGGAAGAAGTAGCTCAGTAATCTCTGTGGTGCATCCTATGACTGCGTAATGCTGTAGTGTGATGTACTAGGTAGGTTGGAGTTCTAATCCCAGACATGGTAACTGTGAGAGTCAGTGTGTGTGTGTGTTTGTCATTCGTATCCTGTGTGGAGGTGGCTGTGGGTGTGTAACAACTTGACTCATTGTGGAGTGGGTTTTGCAAATTTCTTATATGGTGAGCCTGTTATATGTCACAATGTCCACCTTACAAGGATAACAGATGTCAAACAGCTGAGAGGCTGGGGTAGGCAATCCATACCCCTACATGTGACATCAAGGCCTGGTGAACAATTTAGGCAACCCTTATTTTACCCAGAGAACACTCTTAACCCATGTTTCATGCACAAACACACTCGGCTAGGCAAAAACCACTATGTTGGTAGTTCACTGCATATTGCCCACAGATAGTAACCATGGTGTGATTGCAATGGACTACAGAGGGCATGGCACCCTCTCCCGTCCCTTCAATAGGCACATAATTGCATACAGTGCTGCTTCACTATGTTCCCCACTGGACACCTGCAACAACTGTAGTGCCAGCAAATGTAACCCACAAAGGACATGCCATGCCTTATACAGATGCCCTGTATGGCCACTGACATCAATAAATACCTGTATTATGCTGTCAGTGTAGGTGCAGGATCCACCTGGTGTCCATTGCCAGTTCTCACCACATGAGGCCAGGAATGGCACTTCTGATGATAACGTTCTGTGTACACAACATGCCGCAGACACCCCAGGTAAACTTTCACATGTCACAGAACATGCATGTGGGATGTGTGCACATCTCAGACACCATCCATGTCATGGACTATAGAACACATACATGGCAAGCAATGCACAGCACTGGCCACCCAAAATAGTAACCCAGATGACTGGATCGTGAATACAATACCCACCTGTGTGGGCCAATTTAGAAACTACACTCCTGAGCCACACAGCAGACCATTGTCATGTGGCCTGATGCCAAGGAATACCCTTTACATATCCTTGTACAGCCTTCTGGCACAGTCAACCACTACACACCTGTGAAGCAATGCACCCATGCATGTCAGTACTGGCAACCTGTGTCTTTGTGTGTGTGTGTGTGTGTGTGTGTGTGTGTGTGTGTGTGTGTGTGTGTGTGTGTGTGTGTGTAGAGTATAATGATTTGGATGCCATTCACACTCACTACACCTCCCATTGGCTTACTGAAGCATGCCTTTCTGATGTCAGACACCCTGGCATACTCTTTGCCCATATATCATCCTGATAACCCCTGTGATGCATGTGATACATGCTTTTTACTGTATTGTGGCAAACTAGCTAGTTAGTAAGTCTAAGCCTGACCCGGCCAACTGTGATAATGTGTGTGAGTCCCTGAGAGAGTGTGGCTGTGTCGACCTTGACACCTGTTCATGTGGACAGGCATGTGTACTACACCTACCTTATCCCTCCTTTATCACTGTTGCGGATGTCAGTCACCATCAAATATACCTTTGGACAGCTCCCCGACATATAAGCTCTGTGGCACAAGCAATAACTGCATAGACATGTGATAACAATACATAGTCAGGCAGGGCTTTGAAACCCTGCACTGGTAAGTGTGTGACACAAACATATTTAGGTTTTACTCTCCCAGCCCCTCCCTGTCTTACTTTGTCTCTGTCTGTCTCTCTCACCCCCTCTCTGGTGGATGTGGGGAAGTATACCTGCTTTGCTTAGGCAGCAGCTTGGGTTTTGTAAGGGATGCTCATGATCAACTGATGGCCTCTGTATGAATTGCAGTCTCCCACTAGCTGATTGCATGTTGGACAGCTGTGGTATCATTCCCATAGCCAATTGCATGGAAACACACAGCTATAACTAGGAACATCACGTGGGTTTTGACCCTTTTCATTCACTGTGAGCAGGACTTAATGTTGATGTTTGGCAAACAGCAGCACAGATGGTAGTGGGATATACCTCTAACAACATACACTGTGGAGACAGGCCAACAAACAGGAGGGGGGTGTTTCAGACATGACTGCAGAATATAAGTGCTGCTTTTCTGCCTTTGGAGTAATGTTGGTTTAACAGGGTTTGTGTGGATTTGGCTGGTCTACATGATTTAATACCTTTCATGATGGTGTTATGTGTTTGAGGAAACACCAATCTGTAGGGTTATCTGCAGACTGGCCAGTGTTTGGAGTCTTATGTGTCTTGTGTTACTCACAGTTCACCTATCTTAGAACTGCAGAAGCATAGTCTGAGGATTGCAGTCAGTACATGGTGACAGCCATGAGAGTTACTGACATCATTTCCCTCATAGGACATATGTCACAACAAACACTGTTACAACAGTAAATGTTTGAGGGTATCACATCAACATGCCAATATTGGCCCAGTGTTTGTGGCTCTAGCCACAAGTCTGTCAACCTTTATACATATGTCGTGCAGTAAAAGGTGCACATGTTCTGTACACCATTATGCATTGACATCATACCTGATGACAAGCCAGTCAGACTGCTAGACATGTTATGTATAATAGGGGTTATTTCTGAGCACATAACCTGGACATTCTGTGGCTGTGTGCACAGTACCGGGGTCTGTGTACTTATGGTGATTGACAACAGTATGTCTATTGCGAATACGTACCTTGGCCTGTGTATGGACTGTGGTAGATGTCATTGTTCTTGGTCCTGTTCTATCTGGTGTTACATGCTGCTCCAGTGTATGGTACCCTATTGGCTCACATGTTTGTAGGGCCAAACACATGTGTCCCATACCACAGACAGGCATTGGACCACGCTGTGTTGTGACCCAGTGTATGTAGGGTTAGTGTGTGAGTGGCACATATGAGGATGGTGTTGATCAGACAGTTCATATAGTGTAATATTAAGCTGGCATGCATATGTGGCTGTGGCTGTGTTCACATTGGTTGTGGGTATGCACATTTACAAAGATGTCTATTACTCTGTGCTGTGACATGCCTGTAGAGCCTGCTATATTTGCAGGTACATGTTTATTCCCCCATATGAAATGTAGGCCAGTGTTGTGGCAGTCTGCCTCTAGTTTGCACAGTACTTTGTTACATGCCTAACATCTTAGTGCAATTGCCCAGTGTGATGTTATGTCCAGATATTTTCAAGATACTGCTGCCGGGCCACCATAACTGTTGTGTATTTCTGATAAAGCTGTGGGATGCTGTACAAATGCATGTCACTAACTAGTGGGTAGTATGTGGCCATGTGACCTCTGCACCCGAAGTTATTATGTGTCAGGACAGACAGGAGTGTGTGAATGCTTAAACTGTGTGGTCATTTGTAGTCCAGTATTTACGTGATATACCCATGTACATGGCTGTTAACATCCACATTGTCAGGTTTGGTCCACATGTCTCGCACTAAGGGGATCTGTGTATATCTCTGGACTGACCAGAGTGTGCCAGACTGTCCACATATAGGTTCATAGGTAGGTACTAGGCTATCTGCCCAAGGGCATTTATAAGTCTAGCCAGTGTGTCGGCTTTCGCCACCCCATTGATCCTCTGTCAAGCAGAGCCAATGAAGTGATCCCACGGGTGTATTTTCTGTTACCCATCCACTCGACAAGGTTTCACTTGAAGAGTGTTAGTGAAGGCCTCTGCCTTATGTAATTTGGCATTTTGTTCCAAAGCATGGGGAGTCTCTGTGACAGGAATCTATCCCTCCAACATGTTCTATTTATTGCTGTGGCACTCACTAGAGCACGTGGCTCGCAGTGACTTGGATTTCTTTAGAAGGAGCATGTCCATCAGTTCTGAGTTGGACATGGCTTTATAAGTCAGGCAGAGATCACCTTTGAGTAAGTGATATGCCACTGAGTACAGCCAGAGTTTTTTCAGTCAGGCTGCATAGGACATATGTTTGAGACCAGTAATCCTCTTGGTGAGGTACTTTTGTGGTCTTTCCAGATGTTGGAAGTGTCTTGTGAGGTACATCCCAAATGGGGCATTGTACTCTATAATGGGTCTAATGAATGGTGAGTAGAGGGACACTATAACCTCTTTATTTCTAGATGCAAACCCTTTAAGTAATTAGATGGGCCACATAAAAGGAATTCCTAACTACTTTGGCAATATGATTGTCAAAGGAGAGATTACAATCTGCCTGGGTCCCCAGATCTCTTATTACCTCTTCTGTATTAAGGGGGCTGCCACCTATGTGGTAATTCGTGGGTGTTTTGTTTTTCCCAAACGGGATGACTATGCATTTTTTGGCATTTAGCTTGAGGCCATGACTTTGACACCAGGTGTCTGTCTCAGTAAGGCCCTTTTGGAGGATGTCTGTATCAGCCGGAGAGTCAATTATGGCTCCCAGCTTGCAGTCATCGGCGAACTTGGTTAGCCATAGTCCTCCTATGTTTGCCTGTACTTCTGAGAAGTGTATGCCAAACAGTAGGGGTCTCAGGACCTTGTGGGACACTACTTGTGACTGGTTTAGAGTCAGACCTGGAGCCCACTATTCTTACCGTGTGAGTTCTGTCTGTAAGCCAGTTGGCAACCCATCTCATTACGTAGGGGTTTATGTTCAGGCTGGTGGGTTTTTCTGTAATACCCGAGTGGGGAATGGTGTTGAAAGCCTTGGCGAGGTCAAGGTAGGCTGTGTAAACCACCTTTTCCTCATCTATGGCCTTGGTGACTGTCTCAAAGAAGTCAACCAGGTTTAGTAGGCATGATCTACCCTTAACAAAGCTGAACTAGGTCTGGTCAAGCGTTTGGAGGTTCCCAATGTCTTTGTTAATGAGTTCCATGATGATGCGCTCCATAGCCTTGCAGACCAGGCTAGTCAGGTTTATGGGGCGATAGTTACCAGGGTCAGTTGTGGCCCCTCCTTTGTGGAAAGGAATAACCATTGCTGTGTGCCATTCTATGTGCATGTAGCCTGTGGAGAAGCTGAGGTTGAAAAGTGTGTTTAGGTGGGAGGTTAGTTCATTCTGTAGTTCGTGCAAGACGCAGCCTGGGACACCATCTGGTCCCATTGATGCTATTTTTTTGGCTTTTGAAAGGGCTGTTTTCACCTGTGCGTCTGTGATTTTTGGGACACTGCACTTTTCTGTTATTGTTGTGGGCCCTTTTTGAGGTGAGAGGGGAGTGAAGTTTGCACTGAATCTATCTGCCAGGATGTTGGCAATATCAGTAAGTTCAGTATATTTTGTGCTATTTTGCACTAGTTCAGTGCATATCTGCGAGTTGCCCCTTAGATTCTTAACATAGCTAAAGAAGGCTTTGTGGTTATCTTTTGAATCCTTGGCTATTTTTCTTTTGAAGTTAGCCTTGGATGATTTCATGAGGGACCTCAGTTTCTTACTGATACTGATCAGAGATGTCTCTCCTTCTTGGGATTTGTTTTTTTTGTGTACTCGTTTCCTCCTTCTATTGTATGGCTTGTTTACTGCAGGGGTCCACCAAACTGGTTTCCTTCTCTTAGAGGAGTGAGTCTTGGTTTTGCTAGGGATGGTACGATCCATGCATCCTTGTAAGTGCTCATAGAGTACATTTGTAAAGGTTTCTGCATCTTAGGCAGCGTTATCCTTTAGCGTGGGGGGCTGTGAAACCACCTCTGTCTTAAGTAAGGTGAAGTTTGCTTTAGAAAAGTTTTTTACTGTGGGTTTCCTTAGTTGGGGGTGGTGGTGGGGTGTGGACATCCAGAGTGATTAGCTTATGGTCTGATCTAACCAGTGATGCATTGCCCTCTGGTGTGGAACACCTATCGCCCATGTTGGTGATGACCAGGTCCAATATGTTTTCACCTCTGGTAGGGGAGTTTACCAGCTGATCAAGGGCTCTTGAGTTGATGAATTCCAGGAAATGCTGGGCCTGGGAATTTGTACTCGAGTAGTTTTCCCAGTGAATGGTAGGGTAATTGAAATCACTCAATATCAGGGTGTTTGGTAGGACCTTCATGTTTTCCAGTGTCTCCAGAAAGGTGGAGTGGTGGTCCTGGGTCATGGAGGGTGATCTGTAGCAGGCCACAATTTGCATTGCAGATTGCCCAATGTTAGTTGCACATGGATGATTTCAGAGGTATCATGCTGTGCCACTAACCTGGAGGTGTAGGTATCCTTGATGAATATAGATACACCCCCTTCTTTTGTGTTTTGGTCCCTGTTCTGTGGCGAAATGTGTGGTATGAGTTGTAGCCCGGTAGTGCTGGGGTGCTCTCTGGAGCCTTGAACCAGGTTTCAGTTACTGCACTGAGGAGTACTTCGAGCGCATGCATTTTGAGATTTAAACTCCTGGCGTTGAGTAGCATAATCCTCAGTTTTTTGTTAATTGTGCTGTTTATGGAGGTGGGTTTAACTTTTGAGCCTTGCCTAAAAAAGGCACTATGGCGGCAGCAAGAACCTTGGCCAGTATTCGAAAGCCTAGGGGTGACAGGTGCAAGCCATCTCTTGCGAAGCAATGGGGCTTGTCAAGCATGTCGTCCCAGGCTGACAGACACTGGATCCCCTTTGAATGACACCAGAAGTTTAGCCAATTGTTGAAATTGATCATTTTTTTTTCTTTATACTGAGGTATCATTCTTGGTGTGGGCAGGATACTAAACAGGGTCAGGGTCATACCAGCCTGGGTTACATGATCAGAGAGCTCTTCCGTGTCTCTTTTCATGTAGTCCAGGGAGGTACAACTCAGGTCATTCACACCAACATGAACAATGACAGAGTCATATTTGTACTTGTTCTGGAGTGACCTGAGTGCTTGTGTTATGTGGTGGATTCTGTCTCCCAACAGGCAGCTAACAGTAACCTTCTCCTTGTCCAGCCTAGTGAGTGGGACATCAGAGTGCCTGACTACAGAGTCACCTATTACTAGTGTGTTAGGTATGTTATTTCACCTTAAGGGCTGCGATTGTGCGGCAGACTGATTTTGTCTTTTATGTGTTGTCTGGTTTGTGACGGGAAGTGCTGGTTGTTTGGGTGTCTGCTTTGGAGGTCTCTGATGCTTTTGCAGGTTTTTATTTAGAGCCTCCAAGTATGATTTCGTGTATTTATGTGTATTTTTTGCCAGTGCTGCTTTAGTAGGTCTGTGTGAGGCTGGAGTTGTGGTGCAAGTGTTAACCTTCTCCTCTTGACTGTCTGTTCCAGTCTTGGGTAGAGACAGCTTAGCTTCCAGTTTGGCTGTATAATTGCATCTCTTGCATATGTTAGTGTTTAGTGGTAGGAAGAGGTTGTCTATGTACATGAGGCAGTTGTAACATTGCCTCAGGATACCCAGATTCACCAGCTGGACTGGAGAGTGCACCTGAAGTTGCCCTTTGGTCATGCCTGAATAGTAGGGTGAGCTGCTTAGTTGCTTGGTTGGTGAGGGGTGAATAAAGAGCCTTGCTCTGCTGGGCAATCAGTGTCAAGGTATATTAGTGCTTGCTATTAGGTCTGAGCAAGTGCTGGGGTGTAAGATGCTTTTGAGTGCTTAGGTTGAGAGTTAGACTAGTTTCAAAGGAAAAACTAAAGAGGAGACTTAGTGGAGCCGGGAATAATTTAACCATAGCTAACCGGTACTGCCCGGTGTGCAAAACCATGCAAACGTGATTTTTATAGTAGGGAAATGAAAGAGATAGAAATTAGCCCAAAATGGCCAATAAACTACTAACTTCTGGGCTGGAACCACTCCTCCAGGGACAGATAGGTTGCTCAAAGCTCCCCTCTCTCACAGGTGAACAAAGAAACATCCTTCTATCCAAGTAAGGTATGGGCAACTCAGAAACTAGTATCACAGCCCTGAATTCAGCACTAGCCTGAAAACTGGACTATACTAGCTTAGAAAGGTGGGAAACAAGGAATATTTTTGGGTTTTTTTTTTTTTTTTGGTTTTTTGAAAAGATAAGGCAAAAACAGCACTTAAAACAGCTTTAAACGACTACAAATGATCAGAAAAAGCTATTGCACTTTAGTGTATAGCCTACAACAGTTAAACAAATTATTTAAACAAAAAACAACTTTTTAAAAGTGCAGGCAGTTAAATAAGTACAATATGTAAAAAAAACAAGCTTTTAAATCACAATAAATGCTGGAAAATCTACGTTTAGGCGGAAAACAGTTAAGCACAGCAAGACAGTACAGAAAACTGATACTTAATCATTCCAAAGTTTCTCTCCTAAGCTAGAAGGCTTGTATCAGTTTAAAGCTTTCTAGTGCTACCCAGTAGGTTAGTTACAGGAAAGATGGGAAACAAGTGCAGATGTGGTCTTTTAAACCAGAAAGTTGAAAGAGATGGACAAACTGTCCAAATGGTCAATAAACTACAATTTCTGGGCCAAGAACCTCTCCTCTCATGGTAGACAGGCTACCTAGTGCTTTCCACTCCCACTGATAAGCTAGAAGGCTTTCCTCCAACACAGAAAGGCTTGCAGGGCTCAGAAGCTTACCAACAGTACTGGATACAGTAACTCTGTATCTGGACTAGGCTAGTTACAGGAAAGGTGGGAAACAAGCGCAAGTGTGGCTTTTAAACCAGAACGTTGAAAGAGATGGAAAAAAACTCCCCAAACAGCCAATAGCTACAATTGCTGGGCCAGGAACCATTCCTCTTGTGGTAGATAGGCTACCTAACACTTACCACTCCAACTGATAAGCTAGAAGGCTTCCCTCCAACATAGAAAGTCTTGGGGGCTCAGAAGCTTACAAAGAGTCCTGGAATACAGTAAATCTGTACCTGGACTAGACTAGTTACAGGAAAGGCTGGGAACAAGTACAAATGTAGGCTTTTAAGCCAGCAAGTTGAAAGAGATGGAAAACTACCCAAACTGCCAAATAAACTACAATTTCTGGGCCAAAACTCACTCTTCCTGTGGAGGATAGGCTCCCTAGTGCTTACCACTCCCACTGATAAGCTAGAAGGCTTTCCTCCAACACAGAAAGGCTTGGGGGTACAGAAGCTTACTAACAATCCTGGATACAGCAACTCTGTAACCGGACTAGGCTAGTTATAGGAAAGGCTGGAAATAGGCACAAGTGCAGGCTTTTAAACCAGAACATTGAAAGAGATGGAAAAAAACTGCCCAAACAGCCAATAGCTACAATTTCTGGGTCAGAGACCACTCCTCTTGTGGTAGATAGATCTGATGCTTACCACTCCCACTGATAAGCTAGAAGGCTTCCCTCCAACACAGAAAGGCTTAGGGGGCTCAGAAGCTTACAAAGAGTCCTGGATACAGCAAATCTGTACCTGGACTAGACTAGTAACAGGAAAGGCAGGAAACAAGTGCAAACACAGGCTTTTAAATCAGAAGGCTGAAAGAGATGGAAAAGCTTCCGAAACAGCCAATAAACTATAAGTTCTGGGCCAGAAACTACTTCTCCTGTGGTAGATAGGTTACCTAGTGCTTACCACTCCCACTGATAAGCTAGAAGGTTTCTCTACAACACAGAAGGGCTTGGGGGGCTCAGATGTTTACCAATAGTCCTAGATACAGCAAATCTGTACCTGGATTACACTAGGTATAGGAAAGGCGGGGACCAACCGCAAAATGGGCTTTTAACCAGAAAGTAGAAAGAGATGGAAAAACTGCCCAAATGGCCAATGAACTACAATTTCAGGGCCAAAACCCACTCTTTCCATGGTAGATAGGCTACCTAGTGCTTACTACTCCTACTGATAAGCTAGAAGGCTTCCCTCCAACACAGAAAGGCTTGGGGGGCTCAGAAGCTTACCAACAGTCCTGTATACAGCAGGTCTGTATCTGGACTAGACTAGTTACAGGAAAGGCAGGAAACAAGCTTAGAAATTTTTTTTGTTACAGAAAAACAGCTAAAACAGCAGTAAATACAATTCAAATTGTAGTGCAGGCCAGCACACCCGAGCGTGTAGCAACACTACGGCAAATACAGTTCAAATAAATGCAATTGAACTAACAAATGACTAAAAAAAAGTGTAGAAGGCAGTAAATTAGAAAGTTACTAACAAGCAGTAATAAGTGCAGAGTAAGAGCGACTGAACAGATAACAGCACACAGAAGAGCAACTAAGACAGTTACAGTAAGAAAAGTTGTATATATATATATATATATATATATATATATATATATATATATATATATATATATATATATATTTTTTTTTTTTTTTTTTTTTGAGGGAAGGAACAGAGCAGGATTAAGAGGCTACAGGGGTTGTCCTTCCCAAATGCTCTCTTTGTACACAGTAGGAATGCCTGAAATCAAAATATGATCTCATTGCATTCAGTTGAGTGAGCAAATGGGCCTAGAAGGAGTAGCCAAATACAAATCTACAAGAGGTGCGGGCAATTTCAAAGCCACCAACATTAATACCAAAACAAGAACAGGGAGGGTGGGTATGGAACTAACTGTAGAGAGACAGCCGCAATTTCAGTTGAGTTAATATTCAGTGAAAAACACAAATAAATAAATTAAATACAGTACTATATGCAAAAGACCAGATAAAAGAGTATTTAAATTAACTTATACATCCAGCCAATTTCAGGTAGATGTTAGCCGGCCAAAGCTCTGATATTAAGCAGAGATAACTCAAAATGTACCACTTATATAAGGCAAGACAGGATGTCAGTGATGAGCTGAATCTACCCCCCACTGCTATCAATGGCTACACAGAAATTCTAAAAAGTATTCTGTAGAGAGACAGCCACAACTTCAGTTGAGTTAATATTCAGTGAAAAACACAAATAAATGTATTAAATAGAGTACTATATGCAAAAGAGCAGATAATAGGGTACTTAAATTCACTTATACGTCCAGCTGATTTCAGGTAGATGTTAGCCGGCCAAAGCTCTGATATTAAGCATATCTCTGCTGTAGTCCACAGGATCATTACTGTGCTATCAGTGGTACTGTACTATAATGTCCTTAGGATGTCTGTCAGTAACTGATGGTGTACATGTCAATAGTAGATGGTGACCTCCCACACACGTCTGTTAAGACAAACCCTGTTACAGTAGCAAAGGTCTACATATATACCTGCTATACATACATGACATCCCCTTGCACTAAGAGGTTGCGACTATTGGTGCTGAGGTAGTACTCCACTCCAAGTTCTGGACATATGATAACTATATATATATATATATATATATATATATATATATATATATATATATATATATTGACATATACATATCTATATATATATATATATATATATATATATATATATATATACACATATACAAACACACATATATACATATACACATCTATATATGTCTACACATATACAGATATATAGATATATATGCACATATAGTTATAGATACCTACATATACATCGACATAAATAGATATATATGTACATATATGATGTACATACATATATATATATATATATATATATATATATATATATATATATATACACACACACAGATATCTATAAATGGCAATATATATGATGCACTAAACAGATGTGTATAAATACATATATATCAATATATATGTGTATGTACATGTAGACATATTTCTACATATGTATATGTATATATTCATATCCTTGTCATGTGTAAACATTACTGTTATGTATACCTTCCCAGATGTATCACACCGTATGTATCTGATATGTGTATCTTTAGATATAACAACATATGTGATGCAACAGTAATATCACTAACATGTACTATGCAATTGTAGATGTCACAGCAATTGTTCAATACTATTCAATATATCTACTGACAGATGTATGGGAAAAACAATTATCTTCACAGCTGTCATGGTGAAGTGGTTAACTATTGTGACTATAGTATACAGGGTCATGGGTTCAAGACCTGCAAGGGCTGTTTATTTTGTTGCTGGGCAGAACAAGGGCTGTTGGATACAGAGTGGTTAAGGCAGTTTTGAGTAGCTTTAAGAGGTTTCCATGAAGCTAAGCAGTACTAAGCTTCAGTTAAACGTACAGGTACTTACACTGTGTAGGCTTCGCTTACCAGTGCGCAAATCTGCTTAGCTGTTATATTGCAGCACTGATGATACCTGCTAAGCATGGCTCTGCTCTGATAACCTGTGCTCACATCCCAGTCTGATAACATAGAAGGGTAATGACATCTGTAATAGATGTATGTAATGCCATGTACATAACATGCGTCTATGTGCTATCAGTACAGTAGCAAGGGGTGTGACTCCCCTGTCTGGGACACTTGAGTATATATGATGTGTACAACACTCTTATCTGTGTGAATGTGTTACATACAAGGGTAGTATCCCAGGTTATGTGTAGTCACTCTGGCATGTAGTGTATCATGACGTTACTACTGTTGACAGTGCTTTCCCAAGCAAGAGTAGATTGCTAATTGTAGTACTGGCAACAAACACCCCTGCATACATAGATGGACTCTGAGTCCTCACTGTTATGTTCCTGGTGTGTGAGCTGTGTCACATTATATATTACCTACTGGATAATGATCTGACATGTGGAAATTAACTGCAGACTACTGTCTGTATAGCACATCTCAGTGAGGGCTGCCAACATGTAGTAATGGCAAACCTATTGGTGTCAGACATCCATCTGTCAATGCATTCATCCTACTGCATAGCTAGTTGGTGAGCTGATGTCTAACAGTCCTTGTACAGATGTGCAGATGTCAGGTATCCAACTTGGATACGTACAGGCAACCTATGATTGACTGACACTGGCATGTCTGCCCAGCTGTGTTATAACTGGCACAGATAGGACACAACACCCTGTATGCACCACAGGTACCTCCACTACACTACCACAGTCAACAGAACATGCTTGGGTACAAGTCTCCAGCACAGACACTAACCATGTTTTGTAATACATGCTGCATACATGTGGAACTGGAGCACCACAACGGCCATTTGTAGGATGCACCCAGAGGATTGGCTGATGAATGTCACTCTCACCCTGAGAGTCACCACAGTGGTGTCTGTAGATAGATTGCCTGCTGGCACATGACAGGTGGCATGATACCACTGTACACACATCCCCTACACTTCCCATCTCTCCATGGACAATAGTCAGGTACACACCAATGAATACCTGCAGCTATGGATCCCAGTACTGACAAATGTGTATGTGTGCTTTACTGAGGATATCAGTGTCTGTGTGTTAGTACACCTGTAGATGGGAATACACTGAGGCCCTTTACACCCACTGCAACACCCATTGCCATAGTTAGATGTGGCTGCTGCAGTACCAGACATTACATGTACCTTGTTAGGGTCCCCTCCCTAAAGGCTACCTGAGCCTTGCAGTACCAACACAACACTGTTGTACAAATGGGTTGATAGGCATGGGATACCCACTGATTTCTGGCAAGTGTGTGTGTATGTGTGCATGTGTGTATATATGTAGGGTACAGCATTCTGAGGCCACATACTCCTATTACAATATGCATTCCCACACAGTATTAGGGATAGTGATGTTGCTGCCCATAGGAGAGGCATGACAATGCATCACCCTACTATGCCTGTGACATGTACATTAGATGCATATCCCTGTAGTAGCACTCTTGGGATGGACAAGGGGTTGTACTGCAGTCCTAATCAATGTGTGATGGTGGGTATGTCAGAGTGGCATCATAGGTTCCAGTGCGTACAATATCCACAGTGGGGTGTGGGTGCTGGGTATACTGTCATTACACCATGGTACCCCTGGTACATGTCAACCACAGTGCAGTTGGAGTCAGCAATAAGGCACAAACCAGGAACTGAAGCAAATAATTTTAATCCAAAAAACGCACCGACTGAGCACTTTCACCAGTAAACTGGCTTCATCAGAGTCATATACAACACACCCAGCAGTATTCCTCTTAAATACCCCATCCACTGCTTCAATTATCCCATTATTCAATTACTCAACAATTCATGATATAACCATGGTCATGGCATGATGACCAGCGGCCCTCCCATGAGCAACCTGATACATCTGCATATGTGGTACCCTGCCGGACATCTGGCTATGCCTGCTGTGTCCAGACACA
This sequence comes from Protopterus annectens, assembly GCF_019279795.1. Classification (NCBI taxonomy): domain Eukaryota; kingdom Metazoa; phylum Chordata; order Ceratodontiformes; family Protopteridae; genus Protopterus; species Protopterus annectens. Next base: position 1,092,609,297 of record NC_056727.1, on the reverse strand, counting down.
GCAGCCATAGATACCACACTGTCCTGTGCATTGTCACCAACTGCCAACTGTCCCTCTGCTATGTCTACTGGTGATGGGATATCTATAGGCAATGTGACTGTGTGCAGGGATGAGGTGGATAACAAGGGGATGTCAAACGATGGTGCAGTTTTGGACTCTGACAACCCCACTTGTGCCTCAACACACCTATCATCATTTTCAGTGTCTGTATGGACACCAACATCAAATTGCATGCAGGAGGGACCCTGACCCACCTTGCCACCTGTGAGGGGAAAACAAGAAACACACTTTAAGACACATATGGGCAACCCCCGGTCCACGGGCTGGATCTGGCCCTTTACCTCATTTGATCCAGACCTGCTCGATTGCTGTGAAGTTAATTAGTAGTAGGAGAAAACATGGTGTGTTCTACTGACTTGCACAAAATATGCTTCGTCTGCATGGCAAGCGGCAGGAGCGTCGCCCGGATGCAGGGCTAACTGATGTCGTACAAATACAGTGTGTGAAAAGAAATGAATATAATGCTATTTTGCTTCGAATGACCCAAAACATCAACCCCTTTAATGGTAAGCTTGCCAGACTGCAATAAGTTGGGACTCTTTTTCTGTCAAGAATACTTTTGATAAGTCTTTAAGTGGCTGAAATATGTTGCATATTAGAGTGGGAAGAGAGGAGGATTGGTGGGAAGGAGTTAGCAAAGAACAGCTGAAAAGCATGAGAGAGCTGAAAGATGAAAATGTTGAATGTCTTTATAATAATGCACATGGGCATTACATATTGCTTGTGTATTTGGTGGAAACAACTTGCAGGGATAGTCTAGAATTAATGGTGCAAATGTAGTGGGAATTGAGGGTAGGATCAGTAATGAAACATTGCATACTATTTATTCAGCATTTCTAATCCAACTGGTGGGTCGCCCAGCTGCCTTTTAGACATGGCAGAATTAAAACTGCATGACAAGTGGCAGGAGCGTGGCCCGGATGCAGGGCTAACTGATGTCACAACCAACCCTTGCTGCTTCCCACCCTCTCGCCGTGCAGTTGTGAATGTCGCTTATAAGAAGAATGTCAGGGGTTATGTCAAAAAAAAGAAAAGTAGATGCAGAGAATCATCAGTTTCAAGAAAATTGGACGGAGGATTATTATTTTATTCTGAATCAAGGTGTACATGTATGTTTGCTGTGCAACAAATCCGTATCTGTCAATAAAGAATACAATTTGAAAAGACACTTTACTATGTGACATCCGGATCACCAAAAAAAAGGTGGACAACTATGAAAAGATGAAATACAGAAATTGAAGAAGAGCTTGGATAACAGGCAGCAAATGTTCAACAAGCTAAGAACACAGCACAACAGCACTGTCAAAGCCAGCTTTATGGTAAGCGAAAAAATCGCTAAGCATTCTAAGTCATTTGGTGAAGGAGAATTTATCAAAGAATGTCTGCTGGATGTTGCAAGTATAATATGTCCTGAAAAGAAAAAAGGTTTTGAGAATATTTGCTTGTCGAGACGTACTGTTGTCCGACAGATAGAAATGATGTCAGATGATATCCAAAACAGTTTAAAGGAGAAGCTTGCTAGATTGGAAGCATTTTCAATTGCTTTGGATGACAGCACCGATGCCTCTGATACAGCACAACTAGCGATATTTATTCGAGGAGTTGATGCGGATTTCAACATCACAGAAGAATTATTGGCTCTTCAGCCGTTAAAAGGAACAACTACAGGTGCAGATATATTTGAATCAGTCAACACAGTCTTCGAGAGATTTGGGCTTAAATGGAGTTTACTATCTGGCATATGCACTGATGGAGCCCCTGCAATGGTTGGTGCAGGAAAGGGATTTATTGGAATAGTTCATGAAAGAGCAATAGAACTACAGATCCATCTGGAAAATTTAACAAATTTTCACTGCATTATCCACCAACAAAATCTGTGTGCAAAATCAATTAAATTCACGAATGTTATGAAAGTTGTAGTAGCAAGTATTAACTTTATTAAGTCATGTGCACTTAATCACCGCCAATTTAAGGAGTATTTGGCAGACCTATTTTCAGATTATGAAGATGTGTCTTATTATTGTGAAGTGAGGTGGCTGAGTAAAGGAAAAATGTTAAAATGATTTTATGATTTAAGACAAGAAATTGCAGATTTTATGGACATAAAAGGAAACACAGTTAACCAATTAAAAGATGATGAGTGGGTGTGTGATTTAGCATTCCTTGTAGATGTCACCGGATACCTTAACGAACTGAATCTTAAATTGCAAAAACAAGGACAATTGGTTCATGAACTGCATGGACATGTGAAAGCTTTTTGTAATAAACTAATATTGTTGGAAAGTCAGATAAGATCTAAAAATTGCTATCATTTTCCTACTCTTGCAACTCATAAAAATATCCCATATAATTGTTATGGAGATGAACTGAAGGCACTAACAGAGCAATTTGATACAAGGTTTGCCAACTTCCAAAGCAAAGACTCCACCTTCGCTCTATTTGCTCGTCCGATGGGTGGTGATGTAAACAATGCACCAGAAAATGTACAGATGGAACTTATTCAGTTTCAGGTGGACTTAGTGCTAAAATCGCAATTTAACAACATTGCTTTGATGGATTTTTATGCATTTTATTTGGTGGAAGAAATATATTCAAATTTACGCGCCTTTTCAAGAAAAAAACATTTGTCTTTTCGGCAGCACATATATGTGTGAACAGTTTTTTCCAGGATGAAATACAATAAATCAAAAATTCGGACAAGGATAATGGATGAAAACCTCAACCATTCTATGCAAATATCCTTAAGTAATACCAAGGTCAATATTGATAGTCTCGTACTTCAAGTACAAGGCCAATCTTCACACTAAATTGTTATGTTGTTCATTATGTAAAATGTATGTTTGTAGAGCTTTATACCAAAGCATTATATTATAAATGAATAAAATATGAAGTAGCAACTTGTTTTAATTAATTTAATAATAATTTACTTTATTTAATAATTTGGACAGGCCCTCGACTCGGAGACAGAATGATAATTTGGACCCCACACTAGGAAAGGTTGCCCATCCCTGCTTTAAGACCTGTACGCCATTGCTTAACAGTACACACACACACACACACACACACACACACACACACACACACACACACACACGCACACACACATGCACACACACACACTCACACACACACACACACACACACACACACACACACACACACACACACACACACACACACACACACACACACACACACACACACACACACCCTGACATTCCACCATAATACCTACCTGTCCTTGAGTTTATTCACATAAGTTCCCCATCCTGCATCACTTGGAAACTTACACTCATTAATACCAATCATTAGCATATCATTTTTCTAATTGCCTAGACAAGTGATCACAAAACATGACCTGTTACTCCATTACCTCTTTGACTTGATTGGAGTAGGTTTTACAAGGACTCACTGCTGTCATCCAGTGTTTACCCTGGGTATGTTCAGACATCATGAGCATGGCCCCCATATGTTAGGGGCTACTACAGTCACTCAACAATGTCATGCACTGGAGTGTCAGACATAACTATTGCTCAGTAGATGCAAGATCTGTTGCTCATTCACCTTATTATGTGGACAACAGTAATATTTAGATACACTCACTGGTGTTGTCTAGTAATTCCCCAATGCATCTGTAGTGCTGCATATGTGGGTAGTCTTTCACCTGTCTGCTGATTGCAATTTTAACAGTATACCTGGTGTCTAGTTTCCCTCTCAATGCATGTTCCATGCTACAGACCTTATTATACTATCAGCTGTCCTGAGATTACATATCAGACAATTATTCCTCATGTCTCATGTTTCAGTCCATGTCCATGTACTGCATGATTCCAAAGGGAAGTACTGACATGTGAACAACCCCACAATCACACGTGCATACATGGATACCCACACACACACACACACACACACACACACACACACACACACACACACACACACACACACACACACACACACGCACACACATCCTACATGTACCAACCCCCCTCCACTCCACCAGATTGCACATACAGACAAAATAACCCCCTCCCACCCCCCCCACACACAATTACAGGTGAGGTTGCACAAAGATAGTACACACAGACCTCCCATTACCCATCTGTCAACATGCATAACATATGGTACTCAACAGCATGCAGTGCAGCCATAGTCAATCCATGCTAGCAACAGTATATATGTGTGTGATGCATGGGCTGTGTTAGTAGGTGATGCTCCTTCCCCTGGAAAACACTGCACCCATGTACACAGTATTGCTGTGCACCTGTTCAGCACCCTGCCATGTACTGTGCACCATACTTCACAGGTGTACACACCATTGCTGAATATGTATTACTGTGTCAGTTATGTCTGGTCTAATGCTCACAGCCCCCATGTGTTTGGCTGACACATACCTGGGATGATATGTGGACAGATCTCATTTGTAAATGCCTGAAGTCTGATTTACAGATGTCATCATCAGCGGTGCATGTATGACCAATACGATACTATTACACTGACAACCGTCAACCTTACCATGGCTATGGGGAGTGTACACACCCTTATTGATATGACGTCCTCTTTCTTGATATGCCATGGGACTACATTACTGCATATGTTAGCATTACATGAGCCTGAAATGTGACATATGTCCTGTACAAACAAATGCAGTGTCAAATAAATGTGTTAGTTATGCTGATTGAGATGCATACACTTTGTGGGTGCATATGTGTGCACGCCCTTATCATGTTATCATAATGGTTTGTTACACCTACTGTTATGTGTACTACAGCAGTCACTATTCCTGGCAGGGGTATACTAGCATGGGCCATCTGCATTTGCCAGTATATGGTCAGTCTGCTCTACACGTCCCCCAACTCTGCATGATTGCAAGGTCAACTCATGTGCACATGTCTTGGAGATCACACACTGCTGTCACTACTGCTGTAGAGTCAGGGTTACATCTGCCACAGTTCCTGACCCTGACTGTGTGCAGATACAGCCATTCATAGCATCATTTGGATCTCTGCTGCAGTACACTGTTGGGTCATGATGACACCCCCTCCCCACCTTCAGCCTTTTTGCAGATGCTTGACAACTATGGGCTACACATGTGTCAGTTTGCAGTGTCCCAAACACTGAACACCACATGTAACAGCCTAGTCCCAGCTAATGAATGGTAAACATACAGATGTACACTGGCACTGGCATGGTACAGATGGGGATGGTGGGCTTGAGGTGGGGTGAGATGCTGGTTGTGCAGCACATGTATCTTACGTGATACTGTCTGTAGGTTTCCAGTGTGGTCATGGGTCACCAGTACACATTGCAACACATGCCTTTTGGGGACCTCTTCTGTTATGCATACGCTACCTGTAGAGAGACCTGGCTGATGTTTTCTGTGGTACAACTGTCACATCTGATTACCCTAACCCATAAGCCACACATTTGCAGAGTCCAGGCAATTGCTGACACAGGTACTGCAAAGCCAGTACTTGCTAGACATTCCTGCAACCCTCTCAGTATTGTGGCATGTTACTAGGCAGCCCACATGACCAGTTTGCTACATGTGACATCATCTGTCTTGGATGGCCATCTGTTTATTTCCTACATCATTCCTGTCCCATACATCCTTGCCACATAAATGACTGTCTGTGCTGTTTGCCATGGTATATGCAATGGTGAGGTATGGCTACATGTCCAGCTCATGGGTGTTATTTGTTGGGTATGGGGCCCATACCATGTCATGTAAGATGTGTGCAAGCCATGGCTGCCTCTGTTGCAGGTAAGTGTGCACATTTGATGGCCAAATGTCTTGGACAGCAGACGAATACTTGGTGTGACATTGGGGATGTGTACTTGCTGGAAGGTGCATTTCCATGACAAATGCATGCAGTCAGTGCCTCAACAGCTGCTTTCACTATATTTTATCTGGAGTGTGTGCACACATATGCTTCCAGAGTTTGTGAAGGTATGTATTCCCCATATTTGCTGCCCTAACCTATGATTCCATATTACACATTCATTGCTCATGTTGGGACCATATTGCAGGTTTTAAGGGTTGTGGACTGCAGTATTATGATATGCCATAGTGTAGATCTGTAACATTTGCCATTGTAATACTGGTATATACACTGTTGTAGCACTGTATAAGGGTGATGTTTCACACATGTCCCTGCTGTAGGCCATTTGTCCCACCATTATGTTCATCTCTGTGGACATATTTTGCAATGACAGGATGTTAGTTATATTGCAGGACTCTGACATACCCTTCAGATACACCATCATGGTCATCACTGTGATGTAGTGCAATTAACAGCAATGATACATGACCTTGTACATTATGGGTAGGTATGTTAAATGTGTGCATGGAATATACCATAGCCATAACATGACCAGTGTATTGGCAAGCCTGAACAAAAAACATACTCACCAGCTACAGGCTGCTGCATTGGAGGTATACCAGAGGGACCTAAATAAGTGTGTGAGAGATGTGATATCAGTAGCCACAGCTGTGGCAATGGTACAGGGTGGGTGCAACATTATAGTACATCAACAGTACAAGCCCATAATACTACAGCTTATGCACATCTGTTTATTACTACTATGCAGCAACAGACTATATATATGTCATCTCACATATGCATGATCTACCTGTACAGATGTGTATGAATGTGCAACAGTGGTCTACTGATGTGCCCTGTGGCCTTACCTGCATGCCGGTGTGTGGGTAGCACCCACCTCCACTATTCTCTCTGCCAGTTGTGTGTGCAGGTGGGCAGGTGCCACTAGGCTGGCAAGGAGCTCCTCAACACATGTCAGGAGGGGATGGATGGCATGACCTCCCTGTTGTGAGGTGATCCCCTGGACTGCAGCAGCATGCCAATGGGCATTGCAAAGTAGGTCACTGCAATGATGCCGGACCTGCTCATAACTGCGGTTATGCAAGCCAACATCATTTACCCCATGGACAAGATTGTTCCACAGGGCGGTCCACTCCTGTTGCTCATGGGCTGTCCTGCTGAACAGCACCTGGTAGTGCTGCACCAGGTGTGTGATGATGACCTCATTTTCTTCTGCTGTATAGACAGGGAGTCTCTCATGTGACATCTTGCCTGAAAGACATAAAGATGGAAGCAGGTCTGAGCAACTCATACAGCAAGGTTACCATAGTTCTTAATACACATCTCTGTCTCCATCCACCATATCTGCAACAACAATCTGATCACACAACTCAATAAGTATGGCTACAGAATACCTACCATTGGGACATATATCGTAGTGTACCACACTTTGTGCTATGTGTTTGTGGCCATGTTCCCTGTGGGGACATTATCATTGCTGATCTGTTATGGACAATGTCATCTGCATGCCATTGTAAGGGCCACTATGGTTCCATATATGCTCATGGTCTGTTTTCTATGTGATTGCTGCACATCTGTTGTTATGTGTTATTGGGGATATCTATGCATGCTGTTGGACAAGATCCTGGAATGTATGGACTATTACTACCCACATATGTTCTATAACAGTGACA